>NC_084591.1:2128014-2205514 GCF_033807715.1 Cololabis saira
GTGTAAAGGAGCTGATTCTGTCAGTTTCTCTTGAACCTCATGGTGTTTCTTGGTGTTTCCAGGCGTCTCTCAACAAGCTGATGGAAACTCTGGACCAATCAGAGCCGTACTTCGTCAAGTGTATCCGCTCCAACGCTGAGAAGGTACAGTAGGTGTGGCTGCAGACCCCGCCCCCCCGGAACCTGACTCCGCCCCTCGGGACTAGGCATGGGGCGATATACGATATTATCGTATATCGCGATAAAAAACGGCCGCGATAACGTTATCGTGGGGTACTGTAATTATCGCCAAATTTTTTTATTTTTTTTTGGTCACACAAGGCTACCAGCCAGGTAGAAGCCAGTGTTATTTTTTTCATGTATTTTATTAATATTATTTATTATTATTATTTATTTAATATTTTTTCAGAGAGTAGTACAATCCGTGTGCATTTGACTTAGTGTGGCACTTTATTTTCACTCAATCTTTGTGTTGGCCATGCAGCTTTTGTTTTGTATACTACAGAGCAGTGCCTTTATTTTATTATTTTTCCAGAGAGCCGTACTAAGTAGCAGGCAGCCAGCCACTGTTAAAGTTTCAGAGAGTAATACAATCAGTGTGCATTTGGCTCTACTTTGTCACTTTATTTCTATTTGTCACTTATTTCTTTCAACTCTCAGGGAAGTATCTTCTTACAAAAAAAGAAAGTTCAAATAAGTACCCGTACTATAGTTTACACTTTGTAATGCATAACATTTACAGTACACTATTTGTTCTCTACCTCAAGTGTCACTGTGTTGAGAATGATTTGAGAATAAATGTTCTGAAGGAACCAGTGGATCCACGGTTAGTGTTTTTCCTTGCATTTTAAGAATTTTATAAGCGACGCGCTAATATCGTGATAATATCGTAATCGTGATATTTTTGTCCACTAATATCGTGATATTAAATTTTCATATCGTCCCATGCCTACTCGGGACCTGACCCCGCCACCTTGGACCTCCTGACCCCGCCCCCGGGGCATGACTCCGCCCCTTAGGACCCCCTGACTCCGCCCCTGACCTGTGTCTCTGGCTCCGCCCTGTTGAACCGCATTTTGTAATAAACATCCAAAATGTAATAACTTTGTCATTTCATTTTGTAATAAAGCCGCATTTTGTAATAAACTGCTGCATGTTGCAATAAACTACCCCAACGCATTTTGTAATAAATTTTGCCGCATTATGTAATAGCTAAGTTATTACATTTTGAGAAGATTATTACAAAATGCACTTTTTTATTCTCTAGAAAATGTAATAACATTGTGCATTATGTAATAACAATTCTAAAGCATAGTTTATCTGTTTGTTATTGGCCTATGTAATTCCAAACTTCAAATAGGCAACTAAAGTTATATTTGGAGTTTTATGCATAGATTTATTGGGCTACATAGCTTTAAGGCAAATTGCATAAAAAACAACAAAAGTTACTCTCGTATAAACTCATTGTTAAACAAACAACAATAATAGGTATTATTACATAATGCACCATGTTATTACATTTCTTAGAAAATAAAAAATGTTGCAAGTGCATTTTATAATAATATTCTCAAAATGCAATAACTAAAAATGTATTGCAAAATGGGTCAGTTTATTACAAAATGCGTCTCAACACGCCGCCTCACCCGTGTCTCTGGCTCCGCCCCCTTACCTGTCTGACTCCGCCCCCTCCCTCCTCAGCTGCCGATGCGCTTCAGCGACGCGCTGGTTCTCCGCCAGCTCCGCTACACCGGGATGCTGGAGACGGTCCGGATCCGCCAGTCGGGATACCGAGTCAAGTTCACCTTCCAGGTGATTGGTTGCCGTCGCACGGCTCTGCGTCGCCATGGCGACGCCGCGGTGCCCCGACTCCTCCCCTCACACGTGTCTCTGTCCAATCGTCCTGCAGGAGTTTGTGCGGCAGTTCCAGGTGCTGCTGCCGCGAGGAACCGCCGCCTCCAGGGCCGGAGTCAGGGACTTCTTCAGGCTGGTTCACCTGCCGCCCGCCGGGTACCAGGTGGGAGGAACCAAGGTGGGTCTGGTGGGACCGGCTCCGGCTTTCCCTGCAGGTTCTTCTTCTGTGGTGTGTGACGCGCAGTGTTGGGACTAACGCGTTACTAGATAACGCGTTACAGTTACGCCGTTAGTTTTGGCGGTAACTAATACTCTAACCCAGGGGTCTGCAACCCAGAATGTTTTAGAGCCACATTGGACCAAAAACACAAAAAACAAATATGTCTGGAGCCACAAAAAATGAAAAGTCTTGTATGAGCCTTAGAATGAAGAAACACATGCTGCATATTTCTATATTAATTATAACTGAGGGAAGATTTTTTTTTTTCATTATGCACTTCGAGAACAAAGTCAAAATGTTGAGAAAAAAGTCGAAATGTCGAAATTAAAAAGGAAAGGAAAAAGGAAGAAAAAAAGAGAAAATAGGAAAAAAGAAAAGAAGAAAAAAAAAAAAAAGGAGAAGAAAAAAAAAGGTCAAACATTTTTGAAAAAGCTCCGGGGAGTTACTCCGTTATTTCTGCAGCTACAGTGAAGCTTTTTCTCCCCACACGCGGAGACCAGAGGAAAACGTGGTGGGTGTTTATTCAAGAACATGACGGTCATGAGCCAAGAGAAGGCGAGTTTCACAACGTGGATATTAGGGATGTTAAAAATTAATCGATTTTCGATTAATTGCCGTTATGAAATTACGCGATTAAAATTAACGATTACAATTAATCTATTTATTTATTTTTTTCGTTTAATTTCACCAGCTGGTATTACGCCCGGACCACCTTTAATGCGACACAAATCGCTGCGCCGCGCACATAAAGTAAGAAAGAGACGGCGGATATGTTTGGTTTTAGTAACATCATGCTCAGGCAATGAGTCTGCAATGGCCCAGACGGGAGACACATGTAGCTCAGTGCTTAACTTTTATTTTTAATCCACTCTATATTCTTCTGGTTGTTCTCCGATATGCTCCCCTAAAGCCTGATTTATGGTTCCGCCTTAAATCGACGCAGAGCCACCGCCGTAGCCTACGGCGGCGGCTCTGCGTCGTAACGCGGAACCATAAATCATCTTCACCCGGTACATACATAGGTTTCTCTAAACATCTGTCCCCGCTACAGTTTTAACTAAAAGAAAATGTGCTCCAATACAGCAGGTCTCATAATTGTATTTTGAACACTGCCAAAACTCTAACTTAAAACGTAACTAGAACTTACTGAACTTACTTGCTGCTACTACTAATAGCCTTGAAGTGCACTTCATATTATATTCCTTGTGGTACAAAAATGTCTTTTTGTTACTTTTGTATCAAATAAATATTTGATTAAGGAATACATTAACATGTCCTTTGTATTTTATATAAGCAAAAAAATTATGTTTGTATCTCAGATGGGGGAAAAACGCCGCTTATCAACTAATCGATGATCGATCGATAAGGTTATCAACTGTCAATTAATGAAATAATCGATAATTTGCATCCCTAGTGGAGATATTGTCATTACAGTAATCCCTGGTTTTTCGCGGAGGTTACGTTCCAAAAAGAACCCGTGATAAGTGAAATTCTTTTTACAATTATTATAGAAGGCTTCAAATTGCGGATATCAGCACGTATTTCCCTGCTCTTCTGAGCCGCTGCATCCCGACTCTGTAGCGTCTTTTTCTCCTAAAGCCGCGGTGCAGGAGTGTTTTTTCGAGAGAAGAAAATAATTATGGGTTGTTGTTGTCACTCTTTTTTCTTCTGGGCAAAAAGATTGTTATAAACCGACACCATGGATTATATCTGAGACTGTATTGAACGATTCATCAAAGGTGAAGCTCATTGGCCGTTCTCAGCATTTAGCTGATGTGAATGCAAATGAATTGAAACTGTCAAGTTTGTATTATTCTCTATACAGAACCTGCTGAAATGAAGGCTAGAGGGGCGTTAAATGGGAGCATTTAAAATAATGTTTTTTTTAAAGTAACATTCATAGTAACGCTTTACTTTTTGGTCTAAGAAACTGAGTTACTTTTTAATGAAGTAACTAGTAACGGTAACTAGTTACTATTTTTCACTGCTGACGTGTCTCCTGTGTCTCTTGTGTCACCTGTGTCTCCTGTGTCTCTTGTGTGTCCTGTGTCTCCTGTGTCTCCTGTATCACCTGTGTCTCCTGTGTCTCCTGTGTCACCTGTGTCTCCTGTGTCTCCTGTATCTCCTGTGTCTCCCGTGTCACCCGTGTCACCCGTGTCACCTGTGTCACCTGTGTCACCTGTGTCTCCTGTGTCTCCTGTATCACCTGTGTCTCCTGTGTCTCCCGTGTCACCCGTGTCACCTGTGTCACCTGTGTAACCTGTGTCACCTGTGTCTCTTGTGTGTCCTGTGTCTCCTGTGTCACCTGTGTCACCTGTGTAACCTGTGTCACCTGTGTCTCTTGTGTGTCCTGTGTCTCCTGTGTCTCCTGTGTCACCTGTGTCACCTTTGTCACCTGTCTCCCGTGTGTCCTGTGTCTCTTGTTTCCCCTGTGTCACCTGTGTCTCCTGTGTCACGTGTCTCCTGTGTCTCCTGTGTCTCCTGTATCACCTGTGTCTCCTGTGTCTCTTGTTTCTCCTGTGTCTCCTGTGTCTCCTGTGTCACGTGTCTCCTGTGTCTCCTGTGTCTCCTGTGTCACCTGTGTCACCTGTGTAACCTGTGTCACCTGTGTCTCTTGTGTGTCCTGTGTCTCCTGTGTCACCTGTGTCACCTTTGTCACCTGTCTCCCGTGTGTCCTGTGTCTCTTGTTTCCCCTGTGTCACCTGTGTCTCCTGTGTCACGTGTCTCCTGTGTCTCCTGTGTCTCCTGTATCACCTGTGTCTCCTGTGTCTCCTGTATCACCTGTGTCTCCTGTGTCTCTTGTTTCTCCTGTGTCTCCTGTGTCACCTGTATCTCCTGTGTCTCCTGTGTCACCTGTGTCTCCTGTGCTGCAGGTGTTCCTGCGAGAGGCGGAGCGTCAGCGCCTGCAGAGCCTCCTCCACCAGGAAGTTCTGCGGAGGATCGTCCTGCTGCAGCGACGCTTCAGGGCCGTCCTGGAGAGGAAGCACTTCCTCAGCATGAGGCTAGCAGCATGTAGCATCCAGGTGAGGGAGGAGCTAACTCTGACTAGAGGTTTACTGACACTAACTAGACAATTATTGACACTAACTAGACAATTACTGACACTAACTAGACAATTACTAAACACTAACTAGACAATTATTGACACTAACTAGACAATTAATGACACTAACTAGACAATTATTGACACTAACTAGACAATTAATGACACTAACTAGACAATTATTGACACTAACTAGACAATTAATGACACTAACTAGACAATTACCAAACACTAACTAGACAATTACTGACACTAACTAGACAATTACTGACACTAACTAGACAATTACTGACACTAACTAGACAATTACTGACACTAACTAGAGATTTACTGACACTAACTAGACAATTACTAACCACTAACTTGGTCCCCGTGTCTGCAGCGATGGTGGCGCCTGTGTCTCCTGAAGCCGTCCACCTCAGACGCCGGCGTGGCAGCGGCGGCGGTGCGCCTGCAGGCGGCCTGGAGGGCCTTCAGGGAGCGCAGGAAGTTCCTGCGGTGGCTGGCGGCGGCCCTGGTCCTGCAGAGGAGCTGGAGGAGGCGCTGCCGCCGCAGATCCAAGGCGGCTACCGCCATCCAGGCGGCCTGGAGCGGGTTCAGAGAGAGGAGGCGGTACCACCGGACCCTCGGGGCGGTGACCCGGCTGCAGGCCGCGGCCAGGGGACACCTGACCCGACTCAGGTGACTGAAGGAGGGGGACTCGAGTGATGAGGACGTTAGTTAAGTTGCTGCAAACGTCAGTTACATCTGCTAACCTCAGTTACGTCGCTGCTAACGTCAGTTACGTCTTTGCTAACGTCAGTTACGTCTCTGCAAATGTCAGTTACGTCGCTGCTAACGTCACTTACGTCTCTGCTAACGTCATTTACATCTCTGCAGACGTCACTTACGTCTCTGCTAACGTCAGTTACGTCTCTGCTAACGTCAGTTACGTCTCTGCTAACGTCAGTTACGTCTCTGCAAACGTCAGTTACGTCTCTGCTAACGTCAGTTACGTCTCTGCTAACGTCAGTTACGTCTCTGCAAACGTCAGTTACGTCTCTGCTAACGTCAGTTACGTCTCACTGTGTAGTGAGTCTCCATGTTTGCAGACAACTGTGTAGTGAGAGTCTCCACGTTTGCAGACGACTGTGTTGTGAGAGTCTCCATGTTTGCAGACAACTGTGTAGTGAGAGTCTCCACGTTTGCAGACGACTGTGTAGTGAGAGTCTCCACGTTTGCAGACGACTGTGTATTGAGAGTCTCCACGTTTTCAGACGACTGTGTAGTGAGAGTCTCCATGTTTGCAGACAACTGTGTAGTGAGAGTCTCCACGTTTGCAGACGACTGTGTAGTGAGAGTCTCCACGTTTGCAGACGACTGTGTAGTGAGAGTCTCCACGTTTGCAGACGACTGTGTATTGAGAGTCTCCACGTTTTCAGACGACTGTGTAGTGAGAGTCTCCACGTTTGCAGACGACTGTGTATTGAGAGTCTCCACGTTTTCAGACGACTGTGTAGTGAGAGTCTCCACGTTTGCAGACGACTGTGTATTGAGAGTCTCCACGTTTTCAGACGACTGTGTAGTGAGAGTCTCCATGTTTGCAGACAACTGTGTAGTGAGAGTCTCCACGTTTTCAGACGACTGTGTATTGAGGGTCTCCACGTTTTCAGACGACTGTGTAGTGAGAGTCTCCATGTTTGCAGACGACTGTGTAGTGAGAGTCTCCACGTTTTCAGAAACGTAATTCTTGCCATTTTAAGAATGTGATGTACCTTCTGTACTCTACTGCCCTTACTTTTTTTACAACTTGTGCTTCCTATTATTTTACCTTTTATTTGTTATTTATGTTTTAATTGTGTCTTGTCGCTTTCAATGTTGATGTAAAGCACTTTGAATTACCTTGTGTTGAATCTATAAATAAACTTGCCTTGCCACGTCTGTCTTCGTGTTACCAGTGGATGTTTTGTTTGCTCACCTTCCTATTTAATGTCGTTTCTAGGTTTGGAGAGCTGAAGGAGCAGCACCGGAGCCTCCACAGGGAACCGGCTGCAGAGCTGGATCCGGGGACCTGCGAGGACCTGGAACCACCGGAACAGGAAGTGAACTCTGAACCCTGTTCGGAGCCCGAGGTGGTCCTGCCAGATCCCTCCGAGGCGGCGGCGGGGGACGCAGAACGATGCGCCGGCGCAGACGAACCGAGCCATAAGAGCCGGTCGAAGCGGGAGAGCCGCCGGATGCGGGAGCTGGAGCAGGCCCAGTTCAGCCTGGACCTGCTCCGGGTCCGGACCTGCAGCGTGGGGGGTGCCCCCTCGGCGGGGCGGGCCCCCGACGGCGGCACCGGTCCGGGGGACGGGCAGCAGGGTCGGGGGTCTGCAGAGAACATGGAGACTGAAGGTCCTGAAGGTCCTGGAGGTCCTGGAGATTCTGAAGGTCCTGAAGGTCCTGAAGGTCCCGGAGGTTCTGAAGGTCCTGAAGGTCCTGGAGGTCCTGGAGGTCCTGAAGGTCCTGAAGGTCCTGGAGGTCCTGAAGGTCCTGAAGGTCCTGGAGGTCCTGAAGGTCCTGAAGGTCCTGAAGGTCCTGGAGGTCCTGAAGGTTCTGAAGGTCCTGTACCCGACGCTCCCCAGGAACTAAACCGATCCGTGGAGGTTCTCAGAGACTCCAACCACAACGAGAAGAGCGTGACGGAGCTGCAGGACCGGACGGAGGAGCCTCGGGCCACGTTTTATATTCCCTCTGACCAAAGTCCCCTTCACGAACCCAGGCCCGGGAGGAGGTTAGTTAGTTAGTTAGTTAGTTAGTTAGTTAGTTAGTTAGTTAGTTAGTTAGTTAGTTAGTTAGTTAGTTAGTTCATCTTTATTTCGGTTAATTATAAGCATAAAAATCAATAAGCAATATAATAAACACTTACAGGTTTTTCCCTGGTCAACATTGGGATTATTTTGACCGAAAAGGTCTGGGCTTGAAGCAGAAAGATTATCTTGCCCTTTTAACAGAATAGAATATACAAAAAGAACAAATGAAGAATCATGAAGCTACACAAAATAATAATAATAATAATAATAATAATAATAATAATAATAATAATAATAATAATAATAATAGTAATAATAATGATAATAATAATAATAATAATAATAATAATAATAATAATAATAATAATAATAATAATGATAATAATAGTAATAATAATAATAATAATAATAATAATAATAATAATAATAGTAATAATAATGATAATAATAATAATAATAATAGTAGTAATAGTAATAATAATAATAATGATGACTTGGATTTATATAGCGCCCTTCAAGGCACCCAGAGCGCTAGTAGTAATAATAATGATAATAATAGTAATAATAATAATAACTAGACACGGCAGGCTGCTGCACATTTCTGTACATTTTACAAGCAATAAAGGTGAAGGACTCAATACCGAGTCCAATGACACCACCCATGACTCTCTATGTCAAACCATTCAAAAGTGATTACAGAAAATAGGTAATAGGCTAACAGAACCGCTAACAGAACCACTAATGGGGCCGCTAACAGAACCGCTAACATAACCGCTAACGGGACCGCTAACAGCACCGCTAACGGAACCGCTAACAGAACCGCTAACGGGACCGCTAACAGGACCGCTAACAGAACCGCTAACGGAACCGCCTACAGAACCGCTAAACGGGACCGCTAACAGAACCGCTAACATAACCGCTAATGGGACCGCTAACAGAACCGCTAACGGAACCGCTAACGGGGCCGCTAACAGGACCGCTAATGGAACCGCTAACGGGACCACTAACAGAACCGTTAACGGGATCGCTAACCGAGCCGCTAACGGGACCGCTAACAACCGCTAACGGAACCGCTAACAAAACCACTAACGGGACCGCTAACGCGACTGCTAACGGGACCGCTAACAGAACCGCTAACAGAACCGCTAACGGGACCACTAACAGAACCGCTAACGGGATCGCTAACGGGACCGCTAATGGAACCGCTAACAAAACCGCTAACGCGACCCCTAACGGGACCGCTAACAGAACCGCTAACGGAACTGCTAATGGGACCGCTAACAGAACCGCTAACGGGATCGCTAACAGAACCGCTAACAGACAGGCTAACGGGACCGCTAACACCGATAACACTACCATCCCATAATAACACCTACCATGTGTGTGTGTGTGTGTGTGTGTGTGGGTGGGTGGGTTCAGGTCAGGTTCATTACTCAAGAGAGAATAAAAAGGTTCAGAAGCCTACTATATACAGAGGAGGGGATGAGTCATCAGAACAGAGAAGCTTCTAGAACTTTCAGAAGCCTACTATATACAGAGGGAGCGGGAATGACTCAGCAAAGAACCTTCTAGAAGCTAGATTTTCGGTTGTGACAAGCCTCAAATCACTCCACTTTGTGATCAAACCGTAGCTCTTAGCAGAAAAACAAAAACATCGTGAGAGACGGAGAACCCTGCAGATTCTGTCAATCTTATTTTTATTCAGATATTCCTTAAAATGTGTTAGTAACGGCAGTTTGAAAACAAAGTGAGATTTTTTTGAAGAAAACTTTTTTTTACATTGCAGTCAATGGAGACAGATGCAGGAATTTGCGTGGCTGTTAGCCCCCCCGTTTAAATTTTGTGCATACCCCGCCTGTCAAAGTCACATTATATGAATCCCAAAAATGATTTGTCCAGCTTTTACGGTTCGGCTGTGAGCTCGAGTTACAAATAAAAATTATGGTCATTTTTTGAATGTTTCTCTCACTCTCACTCTATTTGTTGTAACTGTTGTCTCAAACCTTGCTGTTCTCTGAGGAGGAGGGAGTCCGGGTCCCGCCGGCCCGTGGTGGTTCTGATCAGCATGCAGAAGGAGAGTCCTGTGGAAGAGGGGGAGCTGCTGGCGGCCCGACCCCTCCGACCCGTCCCTCCGGGGGGGGAAACCGGGTCCCAGGGGGCCCCCCTTGCTGCTCTGGATGTGCGACCTTTGGGAACTTCTACCCAGGAAAAGAGAGACATATCTGGGCTGGACGAGTCTTTGGCTCACGGTAGGCATGGACTAAAAAATGTATCACGATAATTTCTGGCATTTATCCTGATAACGATAAAAAAAATACCAATACAAAAAGTATCATCAACGGGAATTTATCTTTCTTCTTCTTTCTTCTTCCTTTCTTTCTGGCTCATTTCTTTCTTTCTTTCTGGCTCATTTCTTTCTTTCTTTCTTTCTTTCTTTCTTTCTTTCTTTCTTTCTTTCTTTCTTTCTTTCTTTCCATTTCCTTTTATTAATTGTTTTTACCGTGAGATGACAAATTCCTACCGTGGGGAATTTTTTTGACGGTTTATCATGAACGGTAAAATATCTCCCATTCCTAGCTCACGGAGGAACTGACCAGGACGTCCTCCGGCAGGAGTCCAGCGTTCCCACAGCGGTTCCCACAGTGGTTCCCACAGCGGTTCCCACAGCGGTTCCCACAGCGGTTCCCACAGCGGTTCCCACGGCGGTTCCCGGTGTCCGGGACTCCAGACGTCCCCAGGCCCAGCAGAAGAGCTCCACCCACACTGTGACCGTAAACATGGTGGAGAAACCGTCCAACAGCATCTTCTCACCGCCCCGGAGGAAGCTGCCCTTCTCCAAGTAGGTGAAGTCCTCAGCTGAAGGACATGAGTGCAGGTTTTATTTTTAGGGCCCGAGCACTGACAGGGCGAAGGCCCTATCGCAGGGGTCGACAACCCAAAATGTTGAAATAGCCATATTGGACCAAAAACACAAAAACCAAAAATGTCTGGAGCCGCAAAAAATGAAAAGTCTTGTATAAGCCTTAGAATGATGGCAAATGGCGAAAGGCGAAATGTCGAGAAAAAAGTTGAAATGTCGAGAAAAAAGTCCAAATTTCGAGAAAAAAGTTGAAAGTTGCAGGCCAAGTTGAGCTCCGGCCCAATCAGCAGCCTCAGGTTGGGGTTCAGGGTCGGGGAAAGGTTGAGAAGGGGCAGGGCCAGGGAGAGGAGTCTTGAGGGACGAATCTTCTCCCCCGCCCAAAAGGGGCTGTTACCCTGACCGGGCCGTTACCCTGCCCCTCTCACTCCCACACTGCAGGAGCCGGTGTTTTACATTCAGAGATGCTCTTCGCCACCGGCAGAGGATGCTGCACCATGTACAAAAGAGAAAAAAGGGAGGAGAAGGGGCGGCCAGCACAAAAAACTACAGGAGCGACTCTAACACACTAGAGTTTACACTACCTAGAGATTTACCAACACCAGCTAGAGGTTTACTAAACACTAACTATAGGCTTTACTAAACAGAAAGGTTTTAAGTTTAGTTTTAAAGGTGGAGGTGGTGTCAGCCTCCTTAACCCAGATTGGAAGTTGGTTCCATAGTAATGGTGCCTTGTACAACGCCCGCCCTCCAAATCTACATTTGGATACTCTAGGAACTACGAGTAAACCTGCACTCCGAGAAGGGAGAGCTCTGACAGGAACATAAGGCACTATCAGGTCTTGCAAATAATGTGGAGCTAAGCCAAGTCGAAAAAAGTCAAAATGTCGAGATTAAAAAGAAAAGAAAAAGGAAGAAAAAAAGAGAAAAAAAAGAAAAAAAATTAAAAAAAAGGTCAAACATTTTTGAAAAATCTCCAGGAGCCACTACGGCGGCTCTAGAGCCGCATGCAGCTCTAGAGCCGCGGGTTGCCGATCCCTGCCCTATGGTATCTGTAGGAATTGCTCTAATTTTTTTTGTTAGTTTTTTTCCGACGAAAGGAGGGCATGTTTGCCCGTAAACGTGCCCCAAAAGTCACCAAATATTGCACGCAAGCCAGTTTTTGAGATATTCAACTATGCTCATTTTGATGTGAAAAATGTGATATTTAATGGTTTGCATTAATGGGCGTGGCCTAACGGCTCAACAGCGCCCCCTAGAAAACTTTGTGCCTCAAGCCCCACGATACGGTTTGACGTACATGCATGAAAATCGGTACACACCTGTATCATGTCTCAACTTAAAGAAAAGAAACTTAAAACTTAAACGTGGTTGTTTTAGGTCGGACAAGGATCTGGTGAAACTTTTAAACGTGGTTGTTTTTCAGGTCAGATAAGGATCTGGTGAACCAGGAGAGATCGCTATCTCTGTCCCTGCACAGAGGAGAGACCAGACCTGCTGGATCCAGAACCAGAGCGGTGAGAACCAACCCTGAACACTTCAGAACCAAACCACACCTGATATCAACCAAAATGCTGCTCAAACTGAGTTTTTATTTAAACTAAATTATTAAGCTCCTAGAATTGGCAGCAATTCAATTCAATTCAATTTTATTTGTATAGCGTCTAATGCAACAAAAATTGTCTCCAGGATCTTTCCAGAGATCCAGAACATGAACATAAACATGAACATAAACCCCCGAGCAATTATTACATAAACAATGGCAGGTAAAAACTCCCCTAGTGGGAGAAAAACCTTAAGCCAAACAGTGGCAAGAAAAACTCCCCTTTAGGAGGGAAGAAACCCAAAAGGGGCCGTTACCCTGCCCCTCTCACTCCCACACTGCAGGATCCGGTGTTTTACATTCAGAGATGCTCTTCGCCACCGGCAGAGGATGCTGCACCATGGACAAAAGAGAGAAAAGGGAGGAGAAGGGGCGGCCAGCACAAGAAACTACAGGAGCGACTCTAACACACTAGAGTTTACACTACCTAGAGATTTACCAACACCAGCTAGAGGTTTACTAAACACTAACTATAGGCTTTACTAAACAGAAAGGTTTTAAGTTTAGTTTTAAAGGTGGAGGTGGTGTCAGCCTCCTTAACCCAGATTGGAAGTTGGTTCCATAGTAGTGGTGCCTGATAGCAGAACGCCCGCCCTCCAAATCTACATTTAGATACTCTAGGAACTACGAGTAAACCTGCACTCTGAGAGTGGAGAGCTCTGCCAGGAACATAAGGCACTATCAGGTCTTGCAAATAATGTGGAGCTAAGCCTTTTTGGGCTTTATACGCAAGTAATACAATTTTAAATTGGATTCTGAATTGTACGGGTAGCCAATGGAGCGACGCTAACACTGGAGAGACGTGGTCTCTCCTGCTGATTCCTGTCAGTACTCGTGCTGCTACATTTTGGATCAGCTGGAGCCTATTCAGCAAATTACTATAATAATTTATTATGATGACGCTGTCAACTGTATAATTGGTTTCACAATTCAGGTGAATTTGATTGAATGATATTTAATCGATCTCTGATTGGAAATGACTCATCAGAACCTTTAGACCACGCCCACAAGTTTGATTTCGTGGGGGTTGGGGGGGGGGGGGGGGGGGGGGGGTGACACCCACCCAGCTGATCTGTTTCCATGGTAACCTGGGAGCAGGTAGGATGGACCCGCCCCATAAAGAAAGCCCGAATGTCCCGGAGACGCTCCGACTTCCTGAGCCGCTGTAACGCCGAGGGCTCGGCCCAGTCCGACGACGACGACTACTACGTCCCCGCCCACTCCTGCACTCTGCCCCCCTCCCTGCCCCCCCCACGGCCTGAGGCCGGCTGTCACAGCGACTCTGAGATGGTAAAACCCCGATGGCTACGACGCTCCTGTCCACTTAGCTCCGCCCCCCCGCTCTTTCTGGGCGGGACTTACTGCATGGCAGGGGGCGGAGCCTAACGCCACTAAGGGGGCGGAGCCTAACGCCACTAACCCTGCTGACACCAACACGGATGTAGTAGTAATTAATTAATTAATTACTACTACATATTACTTTACTACTATTAATTACTTTAAATAAACTCTTTAATTCAACTCTTTAATTCAACTCTTTAATTAAACTCTTTAGTTAAACTCTTTAATTAAACTCTTTAATTAAATTATTTAATTAAACTCTTTAATTCAATCTTTAATTAAACTCTTTAATTCAACTCTTTAGTTAAACTCTTTAATTAAACTCTTTAATTCAACTCTTTAGTTAAACTCTTTAATTAAACTCTTTAGTTAAATTCTTTAGTTAAACTCTTTAATTCAATCTTTAATTCAATCTTTAATTAAACTCTTTAGTTAAACTCTTTAGTTAAACTCTTTAATTAAACTCTTTAGTTAAACTCTTTAGTTAAACTCTTTAATTAAACTCTTTAGTTAAACTCTTTAGTTAAACTCTTTAATTCAATCTTTAATTCAATCTTTAATTCAACTCTTTAGTTAAACTCTTTAGTTAAACTCTTTAATTAATCTCTTTAGTTAAACTCTTTAGTTAAACTCTTTAATTAAACTCTTTAGTTAAACTCTTTAATTAAACTCTTTATTTAACCTCGTAGTTAAACTCGTAGTTAACCTCCTGATTAAACTTGTAATTGACCTCGTAGTTAAACGTTTTTTGCAAACTTTGTTTTGGAATAAATCAGTTTTAAATAAGTTTTCACTTGTAAATAAACAACATTTTCTATAAAATTATGACTGTTTCTTGTAAATTTAGCTTTTTTTTGCTTTTTTTTATAAACGTTCGTAGTTTTATGATTTAAAATCACGCCTGTTGTGTAAATGCAAACTTTTATTCCCGTGTAAGTTTTGAGGTTTTATTTTGTAAGTCTGACTTGCCGTCGTCTCGGAAACGGCGTCTGTCGTTTTCCGCCGTCATGGTACCGTCACGGCCGCCGCCACGGCCGCCGTCATGGCCGCCGTCGCGGCCGCCGTCATGGCACTGTCATGGCCGCCGTCACGGCACCGTCATGGCCGCCGTCACGGCCGCCGTCACGGCACCGTCACGGCCGCCGTCATGGCCGTCGTCACGGCCGCCGTCATGGCCGCCGTCATGGCACCGTCACGGCCGCCGTCATGGCCGCCATCATGGCCGCCGTCATGGCGCCGTCATGGCACCGTCATGGCCGCCGTCATGGCCGCCGTCACGGCCCGCCGTCACGGCACCGTCATGGCCACCGTCACGGCCACCGTCATGGCCGCCGTGACGCTGCATGCTGCCTGAACCGTCGACCAGAACATGTTCTGACTAACTCCGGTCTCCCGTCTAGAGCAGGATCTTAACCCAGACCCGGGACCGGCCCGTGACCCGGGACCGGATCCCGAGACCAGCAGGTCTGACCTTTGACCCCCGGCTGTTTTCTGCCCTGCAGTCGTCCCAGAAGGAGCAGAAGAAGATCCAGAAGACCATGTCGTCCGGAGACCTGGGGAAGCTGGAGACGCTGGGGAAGAGCTCCGGTCCGGACGGAAGGTTCGGTCCAACAGACGCCACATTCACTCGCTTGATGTTTCCTATAGCGACGCACCGAAATAAAAATGTGTGGCCAAAACCGAACCCGAAAATAATAATCAACACTTGGCCGAATACCAAATAACATTACATACCGAACATGGTTCTTCGCAGTTTTTCCATTTATTTTGCCAATTTTTTCACTATCGCATAAATCAAATAAATGTGCTTTAGGCATGGCTTTCAAAGAAAACAATATTTTACAAAATTACAAGGTAGAAATATTTCTTGAACATGAACAACTGAACATTTTGAAGTATTCCAGCAGATATTGTACCAACAAGGCACACTTATAACTTAACTTAAATAAAAAAAGGCCATCTTTTGAGCTTACATTAACTATAACTGACTGCTGAAAAACTGTAACATAGGCCTTGAAAACCAAAAAAAGTGCATTTAGTGCATTAAAGTGCATTGTAAAAAAAAAAAAAAAAAAAATCACTGGGTTTGTATGTATATATTTATGTGTGTATGCGTATGTAGGCGTATATATGTATATATATATTAAATATAGCAATAATGCACATATATATGCCTTTGGTTTTTACCTACATGGTATCAATCATTAATATGTGTGCAGACAAGGTAAAAAAACTGAAAAACTGTAACATAGGCCTTAAAAACAAAAAAAATGCATTTAATGCATTAAAGTGCATTGTAAAAAACGTGCAAAAGAAGTGAATAAAACAAAATAAAGAAAAGGAAAATCAATCCCTTTCCCTTTACAAGTATTAATATGGGAAAGAGATTGCTTTTCTTTTTCTTTATTTTGTTTTATCCACTTCTTTTGCGTCATCTAAACACGCCGTTATTAATTGCTCGCCGAAAGTGTTTTTAGTTTTTTTTACTATTTTTGGCCGAACAATTTGGTTTACCGAACATTCGTGCGTCACTAGTTTTTACCTTTGACTGAGTTTGTGGGTTTTTTCCCAGCAGGAGAGGAAAGATGCGGTTTTGGAGTAAAACAAAACCCGGTGACAAGAAAGTGTGGAAAGAGAAGACAAGTGATGCTGAGGAGAAGCTCGGTAACGGTAACGGAGACCGCCATCTTTATCTGTTTATTACTTTATTAGTTTATTTGTAAGGATTAGCTCTGCCCTCAAACACAGCTAGTCTTACTGGGGTCCACATTAAAAAACAATACATTTAAAAGTTAATAACAAGACATGAAGAAAGAAAAATGAAATAACACAATACATTAAACTTTAACGTACATGTAAATCATTATCTTAAAGCAAAACAAACATACATGAAACATTCCAATATACAATAAACCTCATGTAGGCCGTGAGAATCTGATCAGAAATAAACCTCACCCTGTCCAGTAAGTATATATATATATATATATATATATATCTGTATAAGTGCATGTATGGAATCCTATACATGTGATATTCCAAGGTGTTTCTTCATTTGCTTTTTGAATATTGATTTCTTTCTTAATTTACTCATATAGTGGTAAATAATTCCATGATTTCATTGATCTGTATTCTACTGTATGCTTCAGAAAATTAGTGTTTGGCTTAGGAAGTGAAAACTATGGAAGAGTAGTTTTTTTTTTATTGTGCACTTGTGCAGAAAAAAGTTGAAATGTTGAGATTAATGTTGAAATACAATTTCAAGAAAGTCGAAATTTGGCCTTTTTTCTCAACATTTCAACTTTATTCAAGAAATTTCGACTTTTTTCTCGACATTTCGACTTTTTTTCTCGAAATTGTATTTCAACATTAATCTCGACATTTCGACTTTTTTCTCAACATTTCAACGAAATGTCGACATTTCGACTTTATTCACGAAATTTTGACTTTTTTCCCAACATTTCGTTGAAATGTTGAGAAAAAAGGCCAAATATTGACTTTCTTGAAATTGTATTTCAACATTATTCTCGACATTTCGACTTTTTTCTCAACATTTCGTTGAAATGTTGAGAAAAAAGGCCAAATTTTGACTTTCTTGAAATTGTATTTCAACATTATTCTCGACATTTCAACTTTTTTCTTAAAATTGTGCTTCAACATTAATCTCAACATTTCAACTTTTTTCTCGACATTTCGACTTTTTTCTCGACATTCTAACTTTTTTCTTAAAATTGTACTTTAATCTCGACATTTTGTCTTTTTTCTCAAAGTGCATAATGAAAAAAAATGTTTTCCTCCTCTAGATTATTATGTTATTTTTCTCCTGCCTGGCCCTGATGCCTCCGTAGAAACCCGGCCCTTTGCTGCCTCTAGTGGCGTCTGCAGACGACTCTAGATCCTATTGATATAACGGAGTTTTGGATCGTATGGAGGAAGTGATTAACGTCTGAACGTGTCTCCTCCGTCCTCGTCCCCCCCAGGCCCGTCCCCCCCCCAGAGTCCAGACCTGGACCCGTCCTCCCGGGGGGTCCAGGACGGCCGGGAGAACCGGCGGCGGCGCAGCGTGAAGATCAGCGGCGTGGCCTCTGAGCACGCTCAGTGGCAGAACGACGGCCTGCACATCCTCACCTCCACACACGACTACCGCTGCATGAACGACTTCCTCATGAAGAAGGTACGTGTCTGAACCAGAACCAGAGCCCAGAGGAACCTGGACCTGGACCTGGACCTGGAACAGGTCTGGACCTGGAACAGGTCTGGACCTGGAACAGGTCTGGACCTGGAACAGGTCTGGACCAGGGCTGGGGATCCATTCAAATGTCGAGAATCGATTCGATTCCGATTCTTAAGATTCAGAATCGATTATCAAGATTTGATTCAATACGATTCGATTTCTTCTGATATTGATTTGGGTTAGTGTTATTAAAACTGTTTTTTCAGCTGTTGCATGAATGATATGACTGTAGTTCTGCAACATATTAATACTAGTATTATATTGAGATTCAACAGCAAGTATTGCAGCTAATGATGCTGTAAGGACCAACACTTTATATATATATATATATATACACATATATGTGTGTGTATACCTGAATAGCATAACCAGAAGTGTGACTACCTGCAGAACGCATTTTAGCATGAAAGCCTGCATTTTTAACGTACATCAAGCATCCTGTGTCATAGCTACATGTCTGCCGTTTGTAACAAAGCAAACCGCGTGAAAATCGTTTGAAAATTAAGTGAGTTATAGTTATTTTACTTATGCTACACCTCCTTCCTCAATAGAAGTGAACGCACTGGAGTCAAAGCAACACCGATCCAAGATGGCGGCCACGCCCGACGTTCTCAGGCAGTCAATGCAGCGTCTATGTATATATGTCTATGTGGCTGTGGGTACAGATGGGGGCTAGTGCTGGGGGCGGGGCCTGCTAACAGATGTACAGATGGGGGCGGGGAATAGGGCTGGGGGCGGGGCTATGGCTGGGGGCGGGGCCTCACATCTGACTTGTCTCCTCCAGATCTCCGACCTGGACTCTGAGGACGGGCTGAGGGACACGGTGGTGGACCTGGTCTTCAAGAAGTCCCTGAAGGAGTTCCGGGTCCACATCTTCAACTCCTACTCCACCGCGCTGGCGGTGAGTGGTCCGGTTCTGGTGGTGGTTCTGGTCCTGGTCCAGGTCCCGGTCCCGGTCCTGGTCCTGGTCCTGGTCCCGGTCCAGTTCTGGACTAGGGCTGGGCGATATATTGAGATTTTAATATATATCGATATATATTTTCAAACGCGATATGGTACGAGACAATATTGTTTATATCGATTTAAAAAAAAAAAAAATTTAATGATTTTGATATAGCTTATTTTGTGACAAATTGACTTGAATGTTTTATTTGAGATTTGCACAAATGTTTTGTTATTTGCACAACTGTCAACCGCAGTGGAAAAGTCTGCCTGTTACTGTCTACATTGTATTAATTACAGTGTATTTTAATTTAATTGTTATGCAGGAAAGGGATATTTGTTTTGTTTTATTCAAGAAGCATTTTCATTCTATATATGCAGGCAGTTTATTTTTATTTCATTTGTTTTATACATGTTGATTTTGTGCAGACCTCTGTTAATAAAGGAACCTGTGTGACATTTGGCACGAGGCTTTGTATTAAAACTGACTGTTTTTTTAAGGGTTTGATCAGAAAAAATGAAGCTAACAGAGATGCTAACAGAGATGCTAACAGAGATGCTAACAGAGATGCTAACAGAGATGCTAACAGAGAAGCTAACAGAGATGCTAACGGAGATGCTAACAGAGATGCTAACAGAGAAGCTAACAGAGATGCTAACAGAGATGCTAACAGAGAAGCTAACAGAGATGCTAACAGAGATGCTAACAGAGAAGCTAACAGAGATGCTAACGGAGATGCTAACAGAGATGCTAACGGGGATGCTAACAGAGATGCTAACAGAGAAGCTAACAGAGATGCTAACGGAGATGCTAACAGAGATGCTAACAGAGATGCTAACGGAGATGCTAACGGGGATGCTAACAAAGAAGCTAACAGAGATGCTAACGGAGATGCTAACAGAGAAGCTAACAGAGATGCTAACAAAGATGCTAACAGAGATGCTAACAGAGAAGCTAACAGAGATGCTAACAGAGATGCTAACGGAGATGCTAACAGAGATGCTAACGGAGATGCTAACAGAGATGCTAACGGAGATGCTAACGGGGATGCTAACAGAGATGCTAACAGAGAAGCTAACAGAGATGCTAACGGAGATGCTAACAGAGATGCTAACAGAGATGCTATGCTATAATGCTTTGGGGGAAACCCCGATTATGGCACAGAAAAAATATCGATATATATCGAGTATCAACTTTCAGCTAGAAAATACCCAGATATGACTTTTGGTCCATATCACCCAGCCCTAGTTCTGGTCCTGGTCCAGACCCCCAGGACCAGTTCTGGTGGTCAGTCCTGGGTGGGGGTCTGCTGCCCCCCTAACCCTCTGTTTCCCCCCCCAGATGGATGATGGGAGGAGCGTCCGCTACAAGGACCTGTACTCCCTGTTCGAGCTCATCCTGGAGAAGAGCATGCGTCTGGAGCAGCGGGACTGGGCCGAGTCCCCGGTCCGGGTCTGGGTCAACACCTTCAAGGTTTTCCTGGACGAGTTCCTGACGGAGCACAAGCCCTCGGAGGGAACGGTGGGCCGGGTGAGACGCTCGCCGCCGCCGCCCACGACCCACGTCGGGGTTCAGATTCATCACATTTACTTTCCCCCAGAAAACAGCACATTATGATATGGAGACATTTCAGAGCAAGGTGGAGCGACGGTTGAATCAGAATCCCAACCAGCTTTATTGGCCAAGTTAGAACATGTCAGACATGTTTGACTCCAGTTAAACACCGTTGGAACCATTCTTTGTTCTATGGCGGCATTTTGGAGAAAGGATGATTCTGGGATGGAGGAAGGAAAGAAGGAACCTTCACCTGTGTATAAATACACAGGTGAAGGTGCAAAAACACCTCAGCACCAGGAAAGCAACGTACCGTATCGGCCCGAATATAAGACGACCCTGATTATAAGACGACCCTCTTTTTCAAGACTCAAGTTTGAAAAAGGACTTTTTCAACACCAAATTCAATTTTTATACAGAAAATAATGACAGTACATCTGAAACAAATGATTATAAAAATATATTGGAGATTAAAAGCATGTTATTTAGCCTCATTCAAGTTTGCATCATAACTTAACTTTTCAATGCAGAAAACACTGTCTTATATTCGTGCCGATACGGTACTGATAACAACATCATGACGAAGACGGTGTATTTATGATTGTGTGTGAGTGGTAAGTCTGTGAAGTATGACACAGATCTGGGGCCTCATCTATAAAGCTCGTTAGCGTACAAAACAGGGCTTGAAAGATGCGCAAGCCACCTTGTGCGCAAAGGTTGGGATTTAAAAAGAAAAAACTAACCGAAAAATGTGTGTATCCCTACGGCAACCCTGACCCTCCTGTAGGAACTTACTTAAGATATGAGGAACTGGCGACATCACGACACTTCTTTTTTTTTCTGCACCATCTGTCCTTGGCACTCACGGCGTTTAGCGCAGCAACGGCGTGCTGCCACTCACTCGCTTTATTTTATACTATTTATATACTATTTATACTTTTACTGTGACCCCCAAATAATGTGGTTTTCCTGTCCTCCACCTCATCCACAACATCTCAATCTCGGTCTCCGTGAAATTCAGTGGCACGGTGTCTCGACACGTCTCATTCATCCTGACCCAAACAGGCTGCAGGAGCCGCTGCGCTTGCTCAGCAGGCTCATTCATATGCAAATACTACTTTGCATTGCCCATTTATGGTAGAAAGTGGGCGTGTAGAGGGCGGGATATGAGGCGAATTCAGCTGCGCAACCTTCCAGCTGGACTGTGATTTATAAAGCGAACATTGCGTGCAAGTGTGCGTGCACACGGTTTTATAAATCCAGATTTTTTTTTGCGCCCGCCATTTTCGGCTTTTGGGTTTACGTGCACTTTTAGTATGAATCCTACACACTCTTTTATAAATGAAGCCCCTGCTCCTCAGCCGTCGTCCTGGATGGGGAAGGTGTTGATTCATAATAACGGGGTAAAAAGAACTTCTGTTCAGAACCAGCAATATCTGAACGTGTTTAACCCCCATCTGTTTCAGGCGCCGAAACGTGAGCGGAAGAAGTCGAGGAAGAAGGAGTCCGACATTGTGAGTGTCTGCAGCTTCTCCAGGTTCTCCAGGAGTTTCTCCAGGAGTTTCTCCAGGAGTTTCTCCAGGAGTTTCTCCACCTGAACCTAGAGGAGTTTCTCCAGGAGTTTCTCCAGGAGTTTCTCCAGGAGTTTCTCCAGGAGTTTCTCCAGGAGTTTCTCCAGAAGTTTCTCCAGGAATTTCTCCAGGAGTTTCTCCAGGAGTTTCTCCAGGAGTCTCTCCAGGAGTCTCTCCAGGAGTTTCTCCAGGAGTTTCTCCAGGAGTTTCTCCAGGAGTTTCTCCAGGGGTTTCTCCAGGAGTTTCTCCAGGGGTTTCTCCAGGGGTTTCTCCAGGAGCTTCTCCAGGAGTTTCTCCAGGAGTTTCTCCAGGGGTTTCTCCAGGAGTTTATCCAGGGGTTTCTCCAGGAGTTTCTCCAGGAGTTTCTCCAGGGGTTTCTCCAGGAGTTTCTCCAGGGGTTTCTCCAGGGGTTTCTCCAGGAGCTTCTCCAGGTCCTCAGGTCTGGACTCGGCCTGACTCGTGCTTCTGCTGCCCCCTACAGGTGGAGGAGCGCCACGGACACGTCTTCAAGTCCACCCAGTACAGCATCCCCACCTACTGCGAGTTCTGCTCCTCTCTCATCTGGATGATGGACCGGGCCTGTGTCTGCAAACGTGAGCCCAGAGACTTTACTAACACTAACTAGAGGTTTACTAACACTAACTAGAGGTTTACTAACACTAACTAGACTTTACTAACACTAACTAGAGGTTTACTAACACTAACTAGAGGTTTACTAACACTAACTAGAGGTTTACTAACACTAACTAGAGGTTTACTAACACTAACTAGACTTTACTAACACTAACTAGAGGTTTACTAACACTAACTAGAGGTTTAGTAACTAACTAGAGGTTTACCAACACTAACTAGAGGTTTACTGACACTAACTAGAGGTTTACTAACACTAACTAGAGGTTTACTAACACTAACTAGAGGTTTACTAACACTAACTAGAGGTTTACTAAACACTAACTAGAGGTTAACTAATACTAACTAGAGGTTTACTGACACTAACTAGACTTTACTAACACTAACTAGAGGTTTACTAACACTAACTAGAGGTTTACCAACTAACTAGAGGTTTACTAAACACTAACTACAGGTTTACTGACACTAACTACAGGTTCTTCTTCTTCTTCTGTCTCCAGTGTGTCGCTACGCCTGTCACAGGAAGTGCTGCTCCAGGATGACCAGCACCTGCAGTAAGAAGGTAGGAGCTCCTGCTGCTTTTTTCGGGTTTATTTTCTGTTTTTTTCGGGTTTATTTTCGGGTTTTTTCTGGTTTATTTTCGGGGTTTTTCGGGGTTTTTCGGGTTTTTTCGGGTTTATTTTTGGGTGTGTTTCAGGTTTATTTTGGGGGTTTTTTTCGGGTTTATTTTCGGGTTTTTTCGGGTTTATTTTCGGGTGTGTTTCGGGTTTTTTCGGGTTTATTTTCTAGTTTTTTCGGGTTTATTTTCGGGTGTGTTTCGGGTTTTTTCGGGTTTATTTTCTAGTTTTTTCGGGTTTATTTTCGGGTGTGTTTCGGGTTTTTTCGGGTTTATTTTCGGGTTTTTTCAGGTTTATTTTCGGTTAACCCCGTCCCAGACCCCGGTAACCCCATCCCAAACCCCGGTAACCCCGTCCCAAACCCCGGTAACCCCGTCCCAAACCCCGGTAACCCCGTCCCAGACCCCGGTAACCCCGTCCCAAACCCCGGTAACCCCGTCCCAGACCCCGGTAACCCCGTCCCAGACCCCGGTAACCCCGGTAACCCCGTCCCAGACCCCGGTAACCCCGTCCCAAACCCCGGTAACCCCGTCCCAGACCCCGGTAACCCCGTCCCAGACCCCGGTAACCCCGTCCCAAACCCCGGTAACCCCGTCCCAGACCCCGGTAACCCCGGTAACCCCGTCCCAAACCCCGGTAACCCCGTCCCAGACCCCGGTAACCCCGTCCCAGACCCTGGTAACCCCGTCCCAGACCCCAGTAACCCCGTCCCAAACCCCGGTAACCCCGTCCCAGACCCCGGTAACCCCGTCCCAAACCCCGGTAACCCCGTTCCAGACCCCGGTAACCCCATCCCAGACCCCGGTAACCCCGTCCCAGACCCCGGTAACCCCGTCCCAGACCCCGGTAACCCCGTCCCAAACCCCGGTAACCCCGTCCCACACCCCGGTAACCCCGTCCCAAACCCCGGTAACCCGTTCCAGACCCCGGTAACCCCGTCCCAGACCCCAGTAACCCCGGTAACCCCGTCCCAGACCCCGGTAACCCCGTCCCAGACCCCGGTAACCCCGTCCCAGACCCCAGTAACCCCGGTAACCCCGTCCCACACCCCGGTAACCCCGTCCCAAACCCCGGTAACCCGTTCCAGACCCCGGTAACCCCGTCCCAGACCCCAGTAACCCCGGTAACCCCGTCCCAGACCCCAGTAACCCCGTCCCAAACCCCGGTAACCCCGTCCCAGACCCCGGTAACCCCGTCCCAAACCCCGGTAACCCCGTCCCAAACCCCGGTAACCCCGTCCCAGACCCCGGTAACCCCGGTAACCCGTCCCAGACCCCGGTAACCCCGTCCCAAACCCAGACCCCGGTAACCCCGTCCCAGACCCCGGTAACCCCGGTAACAGGTGTCCTCCCCCTCCAGTACGACCCGGAGACGTCGTCCCGGCAGTTCGGCGTGGAGCTGAGCCGCCTGAGCAGCGAGGAGCGGTCGGTGCCCCCCCTGGTGGAGAAGCTGATCAACTACATCGAGATGCACGGCCTCTACACCGAGGGAATCTACAGGAAGTCCGGCTCCACCAACAAGATCAAGGAGCTGCGGCAGGGCCTGGACACGGGTGAGACCTTCTCCACACCCCCACCAAGTCTTTAGACCTGCTCCACCACCCCCTCAGACCTTTAGACCTTTAGACCTGCTCCACCACCCCCTCAGACCTTTAGATCTTTAGACCTGATCCACCACCCCCTCAGATCTTTAGACCTGCTCCACCACCCCCTCAGACCTTTAGACCTGCTCCACCACCCACTCAGATCCTTAGACCTGCTCCACCACCCACTCAGACCTTTAGACCTGCTCCACCACCCCCTCAGATCTTTAGACCTGCTCCACCACCCCCTCAGATCTTTAGACCTGCTCCACCACCCCCTCAGACCTTTAGACCTGCTCCACCACCCCCTCAGATCCTTAGACCTGCTCCACCACCCCCTCAGATCTTTAGACCTGCTCCACCACCCCCTCAGATCTTTAGACCTGCTCCACCACCCCCTCAGACCTTTAGACATGATCCACCACCCCCTCAGACCTTTAGACCTGCTCCACCACCCCCTCAGATCTTTAGGCCTGCTCCACCACCCCCATCAGATCTTTAGACCTGCTCCACCACCCCCTCAGACCTTTAGACCTGCTCCACCACCCCCATCAGATCTTTAGACCTGCTCCACCACCCCCTCAGACCTTTAGACCTGCTCCACCACCCCCATCAGATCTTTAGACCTGCTCCACCACCCCCTCAGACCTTTAGACCTGCTCCACCACCCCCATCAGATCTTTAGACCTGCTCCACCACCCCCTCAGACCTTTAGACCTGCTCCACCACCCCCTCAGATCTTTAGACCTGCTCCACCACCCCCTCAGATCTTTAGACCTGCTCCACCACCCCCTCAGATCTTTAGACCTTTAGACCTGCTCCACCACCCCCTCAGATCTTTAGACCTGCTCCACCACCCCCTCAGATCTTTAGACCTGCTCCACCACCCCCTCAGATCTTTAGACCTGCTCCACCACCCCCTCAGATCTTTAGATCTTTAGAGGTTTTCATTTCATTTCATTTTATTATTTATTTCATTCAAAAAACTAAACAATTCAACACAAACACAAATGTTTCTAACTTGTGAATGAAAAGGGAGCAGAAAGAAGAAGAATCTTATCTGATCTGCCCCTTTCACAAAAAACATAAATTAAAAATAATAATAAAAAAACAACAACTAAGTGAAAAAAAACAACTAAAATTAAATTAAATTAAAATAACATTCAAATAAAATTACCACCGCCTAGGGGTATGTCAACCAAACTCAACATTTGGTGAGAAACGAACATTTTTCGTTATATTTCCTTAACATACAGGCTTTAATTGTTCTTTTGAATGTAATGTTTGATTTGGATTCTTTGGTTTCTTTATTCAGATTGTTCCATAAACTGATTCCTTTCACAGAAACACAACGTTCCATCAATTTTGTCCTTCATCTTGGGTTTTTAAAGATCTCTGTTCCTTTTAAGTTATACTTGCTTTCTCTTTTTTCAAATATTTTCTGAATGTTGATTGGTTTTTTTATGAGCTTTAAACATAATTTGCAGAATACTATAGTCTACTAGTTCATGAAATGTCAACAAATTTAAGGTTTTAGATCTTTAGATGTTTAGAGGTTTTAGATGTTTAGATGTTTAGATGTTTAGATGTTTTAGATGTTTGGAGGTTTTAGATGTTTAGATGTTTAGAGGTTTTAGATGTTTGGAGGTTTTAGATCGTTAGAGGTTTTAAATGTTTAGATGTTTAGATGTTTAGAGGTTTTAGATGTTTGGAGGTTTTAGATCGTTAGAGGTTTTAAATGTTTAGATGTTTAGATGTTTAAAGGTTTTAGATGTTTGGAGGTTTTAGATCTTTACAGTAAAAGTGTTTCCTCCCCAGACGTGAGCACGGTGAACCTGGACGATTACAACATCCACGTCATCGCCAGCGTGTTCAAGCAGTGGCTCCGCGACCTTCCCAGTCCCCTGATGACCTTCGAGCTGTACGAGGAGTTCCTCAGGGCCATGGGTGAGGCAAGACCTGATAGAGCCTTATGTTCCTGGCAGAGCTCTCCGTCCTCAGAGGACCTGGACCTGTTACACCTAGACCTGGACCTGGACCTGGACCAGACCTGGACCTGGACTAGACCTTAACCTGGACTAGACCTGGACCTGGACCTGGACCAGACCTGGACCTGGACTAGACCTTAACCTGGACTAGACCTGGACCTGGACCTGGACCAGACCTGGACTAGACCTGGACCAGGACCTGGACCAGACCTGGACCTGGACTAGACCTAGACCTGGACCTGGACCAGGACCTGGACCAGACCTGGACTAGACCTGGACCAGGACCTGGACCTGGTTCTGGACCTGGACCTGGACTAGACCTGGACTAGACCTGGACCAGGACCTGGACCTGGTTCTGGACCTGGACCTGGACTAGACCTGGACCTGGTTCTGGTTCTGGTTCTGGTTCTGGACCTGGACCAGACCTGGACCTGGACTAGACCCGCTAACCTGGCTGGTGCCTGTCTCCTGTCCAGATGTCTCTGGCCTCAGGGTTCTGACCCGGTTCTGGTTCTGGTTCTGACCCGGTTCTGGTTCTGGTTCTGTTCCAGGTCAGCCGGAGAAGCGGGAGGTGGTCCAGTGGGTTTACTCCGTCATCGAGCAGCTGAGCCGGACTCACCTGAGCACGCTGGAGCGGCTGGTGTTCCACCTGGTCAGGTGAGTGATGTCATCAGGACTCACCTGGTCAGGTGAGCTAACTAACCTGGTAGAGCTAACATGAAGAGCTAACTAACCTGGAGGCGTTGAATTGAGGGAGGTGTGTTTATCAGTAAGTGTGTGTGTAAGCGGTAAGTCCGTGAACTTCGCTCAGAGCTGCTCTCAGCCAATGTCCTTGATGTTATCAGGCGGCTCGGTACAGTTCTGATCCAGGTCCACAGATGTTCCTAAGAGGGGAGGGTTAGTGGGGGCAGAGTCACCTTGTTTACATTCCACCAGGGAGATTGTGACCAGAGCGATCGGCCAAAACCGCCCTGTCAAGGCCAGATTATAGAATCAACAATTGTATTGCAAAAACAGACAGACTCAGTAATTTTCCGTCTGCCTTCAGTCTCTGGTTCATCAATGGCGACTCCAATAAGACGAATTTGTGATCAATTCCCGCCAAGCTGAGCTTCCAACTTCTCCAGGGTCTTCTCCATCTTGCCAATGAGCTCAAAGACGCCGCCAGCAGCGATTCTGTTCAAGAATCACATCCAGCTTACGGCTTTGCTCCCCCAACGTTAAAGTCTGAGCGTTGATCACCTTGCTTGTCCCTTCAGCCACGTCCGGCAGCTCTGAAAGAGCCAGAACAGCTGTCGACGACTTACGTGTTTGTCGGTAGACCAGTTATCCCCCTCCTCCTATCAAGAGGATGATCAAGAGAAATCCTGCTATCATAAATCCAATTATGAAGCATCTTCAACGTCCTCGACAGACAGAATCTGGAGGCACAAAGGCTTCCAGTATTTGTAGGAATCCATTGTGTATCCAGCGAAAAATGTCCCATCGGGGCAGGAGGGCTCCCTTACCCCCTGACTTCTTGTCGCAAAAATTTGTTCAATTATGCTGAGAGACCAGTTAATCAATTCCATGATTGTAGAGTTTCGGAGGAGTGAAAAGAAGAGACTCTGAAGACGAGACAGGACAAAAAGCAGTAGCAGGGCAGTAGATAAGGGAGAGGAGCAGAAAAAGCGTCCGCCTTCGTCGAGAGCCAGAAGTGAAAAGTCTAACCTGGTTACTAACTTTTTTTTTTTTATAACATGTTTCTTTATTGGGTAGTCCATGTAGATTATATTACACAATAAACTTTTTTTTTTAAAGCGTTAGACAGAATACCCCATTTTATATTTTACCACACACACAACAAACACAACAAACAAAACAAACAAAAAAAAAAACGAATAAAATAAATAAGGACACAAAACTTAACATAACAAACACCCCAAAACACACACACTGCAAAATACGTAATTATAAACAGGTCCCAAAGTAAGTACCAATTACCAATCAAACTCTGACTGAAGACAATAATAATAGGAAAAATAAAGTAATAAAATAAAATACAGGACACTCAAAACAACAACAACAAAAATAAAAAGAAATTAAAAAATAAGATAAATAAATAAACATTTAAAATAAACAGACATAAGAGGAACCCTAAAAAAAAAAAAAAAAAAAGACATGGTTAGCAATATCATACTTCCCTGTAATTAAATTAAATCAGATTAAATTAATCTTCCAAGGGGGGCTTCCAGCTTAGCTATACATGGGGTGAGACGTGCTTAGCGGAGCTCCTGCAGAGTTAATGTAATTCTCCATTTTTTGGCACTATTTGAATTACTCCCACGGCTTGGGTTTGAACCAATTTTTTTTTCAACGCGGTTACATCGTGAACTCACCAGAAAAATGCCTCCAAAGTCCATCAAAGCGGGGAATAACCCTCCAGCTAACCCGCGGCCTGCTGCTCATGCTGTCTCCTCGCCCCGCGGTGATTCTCCTCCTCCGGAGAGCACCTGCGCCGCGCCGGATCCCGCCGCGGAGTTCAGCCAGCTCAAGAAGGAACTACTCTCCGCGCTTCGCAACGATGTTGCGGCTATATTTAAGACAGAGCTTCAAGCAGCACTGAGTGACAATTTAACTTCTATTAAGTCCGAGCTGCTTTCACTTAAAGCTGATCTCTCCGGCAGTATTTCCTCCATGAAGGCGGACGTCGCGGGTCTCGCAGCCACGGTCGCTGGGATCGAGCTCTCGCTCTCAAGCTGCTCAGACGACATAGTTGCTCTCCAGAAAAAAGTGGATCACTTGTCGAAAGAATGTGTGAGGCTGGAGGACAGATGCGAGGATTTGGAGTCAAGGTCTCGTCGGCAGAACATACGGATTATTGGCGTCCCGGAGGAGGATCCTGACTCTTCATCTGCAGCCGGTGTTTCCAAGCTGTTATCGGAAGCCTTCGCCCTCGACGCGGAACCGGTGGTTGACAGAGCCCACCGCACCCTCATGCCGAGACCCCAGCCCGGTGCCCGGCCCCGCGCAATAGTGGCTAAGCTCCATTATTACACCGACTGCGCTGACATCCTCAGAAAGGCGAGAGAGCAGCAGCGGATAACGGTTCGGAATATGACCATCTCCGTGTTCCCGGACCACACCGCCAAGACGGCGCGGGCGCGCGCTGCCTTTAATGAGGTGCGCCGTCAGCTGCGGGAGATTGAAGGAGTCCGGTATGGATTGCTGTATCCCGCCCGGCTGCGTGTAACCCATAACGGCCAGCAGCGGGACTTCACGGCGCCAGATGAAGCCTTGGCATTCATCAAGAAAATAAAAAAAGTGACTACCAGCTAGTTTTCTGGGACGATTTATCCAGCTTGCTGTCCATGCGGGACTCTGGCCCTGGGTGAGTGAGTCAATTCATAAAACGGGACTTTATGTCTTAATTTTTTTTTTTTTTCTTTCTTTCTTTCTTTCTTTCTTTCTTTCTTTCTTTCTTTCTTTCTTTCTTTCTTTCTTTCTTTCTTTCTTTCTTTCTTTCTTTCTTTCTATCTATCAATGGGTACAGCACCGTTTAAAATTGTAGGCCTAATCATTTCTCTGGTATGATGCCTTGATTGGAAATATGCACACACCCCTGTCTATTGTTTAATTTGTGTGTATGTGTGTGCGTGTCTGTGTGGGTGTGCGAGTGCATATATGTCTATATCATTGTTCTACAGGCCAAAGATCTACTTAATTTAATTAATGTTTGTTGTTACCCTGACAAGACAGCGATTGTCAGAATGGCTCAGACTGTTGGTCTTATATGCCTCATATTTTATTTATTTATTTTTTTTTAAGGTTTTAACTCTGCAGGAGCTGACTTTGTTTTTGTTTTTGTATTTAGCTTCATAGTCGAAAGCATTTTTTTTGAGAATGGCTTCCGTTGAAGCCTGCACGGCTGTTTCCATCGTTTGGGGATGGGATCATCAAATGTGCGACGGGTGGGTGGGCGGGAGTTATGGGTTGTTGGCTTTCGGATTATGTCTCTATAGGTATGTATATACTCCTGAGTTTTGTTTGTTTTGGTTTTCCTTTTTACCCCTTTTTCTTATATTTCTTCTTGTGGTGGGTGAGTCTGTCTTATTTTCTCTCAAAGAATGCCCATATGAACGATCGTAATCTGCACAAGCCTGATACTGGATCAATCATCAGATTCACTAGCTGGAATGTTAGAGGTGTGAATAATCCAATTAAACGATCAAAGATTTTTTCACATTTGAAACGCTTGGACACTGACATAGCTTTCCTTCAGGAAACTCATTTGCGAAATAAAGATCATTTTAGACTCAAACGTGCTTGGGTGGGTGATATTTTTCATTCAAATTTTGATTCTAAGTCTAGAGGAGTAGCAATTTTGATCAACAGAAGAGTTAATTTCTCCGTCTCCAGGACAATATCCGATAAGAATGGTAGATATCTTATTGTGGCGGGCACTTTATACTGTAACCCTGTATTGTTGGTGAATATATATGCCCCAAATTTTGATGACCCCAATTTTACAGATAGGCTGTTTGGCAACCTCCCTTTCTAGTGCGGCAGATAAGCAAACCAATTGTGCATTTTATGATAGAAGCATGAAACTTTCTACATATCATCTACACCCCCCAAGGATTAATTTCTGAAGTGGAAGCACTTTGGGTCTGACCTCTGGTGACCTTGAGAGGTCATTGACCTCAGCATTGCATTTTTCCATTATTTTCGCTTCATTCTCCATTATAATAAGTACATAATTTAAAAAAAAAAATATGTCTCTGTTATAATAAAGAAAATTTTGCTCAGTCATGGCCTTTTGTATATGACAATACTGTTGCTGACCAGCAGAGGGCAGTAGTTGGCAGTTGGAAGCTGGCAGCACCATTTACTATGACAGAAAGAGTGTGATGTTGCTGTCAGGAAAAGTGAGTATTTTAATCACCATCCATCTGATGAAAGACAATAGCTATTCATTAATTAAATGAAATAGCTAGCTAGCTAACTGTTAATGAATTAAACAAATAGCCTAGCTATCTAGCTGTTGAGTAATTAAATAAAATGTCTTGCTAGCTAGCTAACTGTTAATGAATGAAATAAAATAGCTGTAGCTAGCTGTTGATGAATTACATAAAATATTTTGCTAGCTAGCTAGCTAGCTATCTGTTAGTGAATTAAATAAAATTGATTTAGCTAGCTGTTAATTAATTAAATAAAATTGCTTGCTAGCTGGTTGTTGATGAATTAAAGCTATCTAACATGTAATAGTAAATTTACACAATGTGTTATGTTCTTTCAGGATTCCTCTGTAGCCTGTGTCAGCTAGCCTCCAGCGCCCTTCAAAATTGTGATAAGTCAACACTGTCTGCATCATGTCAAAACGCCATTTACTGGTTGATCCAACTCAGCCTTTTACATCTAAGAATTCCAAGTTGAGTAGCCCTATTAACTGGGAACTCTGTGCTCTTTGTCAAATAAAAACAGGAGAAGCTTTGCAATGCCCCACCAGGCATAACAAGCCATCAGAAGACAGTGGTTATGTGTCATTGGCCAGGGATCTCCTTGCATTCCAAGAAATTGGACAAATACCACCTGAGTTGGACTTGGACAGGCTGGATGATGGGAATGGCATAGAGGCCACGCTGAGGACCAACAGAGCACAGTGGCACAAGGCCTGTAGAGTAAAATACAATCAAAGTACACTGCAACGACGACGGAAGTCATTAGAAAAGTTGGAACAGTGTGATGTAGCCATGGTTCACACACGGTCTTCTCACAGTCATATCCACCCAAAAGACCCTTTGTGTTTCTTCTGCAACAAGCCTACTGGGTCTGAAGTGCTCAATATGGCATCAACAAAACAGTTAGATGCCAAAGTTAGAAAAGCTGCCGTGGAAACAGAAGACACTGAGTTGCTTGCTAAACTTGCACCTGCGGACATGATAGCCCTTGAAGCAAAATATCATCTAAACTGCCTCCAGAAGCTATATAACAAAGCAAGACAGGCTATATCAAAGGATGAACACAAGGAAGATGCCCAGCTACTTGGTATTGCGTTTGCAGAGTTGGTAGCCTTCATGGAGGAAAGAAGAAGTGAGGAGGACACTGCTCCAGTATTGCTCCACCTGTACCAAATTCGACTTGAACAACTTGGTGCCACAGTGGGGAATCGGATCCACACAACCAGACTAAAGAACAGGCTTCTCTCAGAGGTACCTGGTTTAATGGCACATTCACAGGGAAGAGACACACTTTTGACATTTCAGAATGATATCGGAGATGCCCTTAAGAAGGCCTGTGACTACGACAGTGATGAAGACCGTGTGTGAACCATGGCTACATCACACTGTTCCAACTTTTCTAATGACTTCCGCTGTCGTTGCAGTGTACTTTGATTGTATTTTACTCTACAGGCCTTGTGCCACTGTGCTCTGTTGGTCCTCAGCGTGGCCTCTATGCCATTCCCATCATCCAGCCTGTCCAAGTCCAACTCAGGTGGTATTTGTCCAATTTCTTGGAATGCAAGGAGATCCCTGGCCAATGACACATAACCACTGTCTTCTGATGGCTTGTTATGCCTGGTGGGGCATTGCAAAGCTCCTCCTGTTTTTATTTGACAAAGAGCACAGAGTTCCCAGTTAATAGGGCTACTCAACTTGGAATTCTTAGAGGCTGAGTTGGATCAACCAGTAAATGGCGTTTTGACATGATGCAGACAGTGTTGACTTATCACAATTTTGAAGGGCGCTGGAGGCTAGCTGACACAGGCTACAGAGGAATCCTGAAAGAACATAACACATTGTGTAAATTTACTATTACATGTTAGATAGCTTTAATTCATCAACAACCAGCTAGCAAACAATTTTATTTAATTAACAGCTAGCTATATCTATTTTATTTAATTCACTAACAGATAGCTAGCTAGCTACCTAGCCAAATATTTAATGTAATTCATCAACAGCTAGCTACAGCTATTTTATTTCATTCATTAACAGTTAGCTAGCTAGCAAGACATTTTATTTAATTACTTAACAGCTAGCTAGCTAGGCTATTTGTTTCATTCACTAACAGATAAATAGCTAGCTAGCTAGCTAGCTAGCTAGCTAGCTAGCTAGCAAACGATTTTATGTAATTCATCAACAGCTAGATACAGCTATTTTATTTCATTCATTGACAGTTAGCTAGCTAGCAAGACATTTTATTTAATTAATCAACAGCTAGCTAGCTAGCTAGGCTATTTTGTTTAATTCATTAACAGTTAGCTAGCTAGCTATTTCATTTAATTAATGAATAGCTATTGTCTTTCATCAGATGGATGGTGATTAAAATACTCACTTTTCCTGACAACAACATCACACTCTTTCTGTCATAGTAAATGGTGCTGCCAACTGCCAACTACTGCCCTCTGCTGGTCAGCAACAGTATTGTCATATACAAAAGGCCCTGACTGAGCAAAATTTTCTTTATTATAACAAAGACATTTTTTTTTTAAATGATGTACTTATTATAATGGAGAATGAAGCGAAAATAATGGAAAAATGCAATGCTGAGGTCAATGACCTCTCAAGGTCACCAGAGGTCAGACCCAAAGTGCTTCCACTTCAGAAATTAATCCTTGGGGGATGTAGATGATATGTAGAAAGTTTCATGCTTCTATCATAAAATGCACAATACCTTCCATATATGAGCTTAGCTGCCGCACTATTCTTAAATACGCATATTACAATTCTGGGCGGTGATCTGAATTGTGTTATTAATCCTTCTTTGGACCGCTCGAATCCTCGTACTTTGACTCAATCCTCTATGTCAAAATCTATTACCGATTTTACAGTCAAGAACGGGCTTGTTGATCCGTGGAGGTTCTCACATCCTGGAGATAAGGAATTCTCTTTTTTTTCACAAGTACATCAGTCATATTCACATATTGACTATTTTTTTGTTGATGGCTCTCTTCTTTCCAAAGTTACTTCTGTCATATACCACCCAATTGTTATTTCAGATCACGCCCCTCTAACTTTGAATATAACATTGTCTGAGCGCCCCCGTTTTTCTTCTCCCTGGAGGTTTAATCCATTGCTTTTATCCAACGATGCATTTAATGTTTCTATATCTGCTTCAATAGATGATTTCATTGCATTAAACAAAACAGATTCTACCAGTTTTTCGCTAGTATGGGAATCACTCAAAGCATATTTGCGAGGACAGATTATCTCTTATTCAGCATATGCCAGTAAAATCCGCAGGGCTAAATTACAGGAGCTCACATCTAAAATTCAGGACACAGACAGACTAAACTCAGTTAACCCAAGTCCGAATTTACTGAAACAACGGCTTGATTTGCAGTCAAAATTCGATCTTATAGCAACAGCCGATTCTGAACGGCTCCTATTACACGCTCATGCCAACTATTATGAACACGGCGATAAACCAAGTAGGTTATTGGCTCATCAATTAAAAAGGCAAGCAACGTCGAGACTGATTCCTAGCATTAGAGAATCTACTGGCACACTTACCACCGATCCAGTCGCCATCAACACGATTTTTAAGTCGTACTACTCCTCTCTATATGAATCAGAATCTCCACTTGACACAGCAGAAATGACCTCCTTTCTCGAAAGTATCACTGTTCCCACTATCAATTTGGATGTGGCTAATGGCCTCGATGCTCCTTTTAGCTTGCAAGAAATTGTTGCCGCCATTGAAGCTACGCAAAGCAACAAGGCCCCTGGTCCCGATGGGTTCGGCGCTGAGTTTTTCAAAAAATTCAAAGACAAATTAGCCCCCCTTCTACTCTCAATGTACAATGAGTCCCTTGATCATGGCTCATTGCCTCCTTCTTTAATGCAGGCGTCCATTGCCCTCCTTTTGAAGGACAAAGACCCTGAATCATGCACTTCTTACAGGCCCTTGTCTTTACTGAATGTGGATGTCAAAATTTTAGCAAAAGCACTAGCAATTCGTCTTGATAAGATCCTTCCTAGCATCATATCTGAGGAGCAGAATGGTTTCATCAAGGGACGCCAGCTCTTTTATAATGTTCGTACACTCCTAAATGTGATTTTCTCTAAAGATTCTTCCCCACTTCCTGAAGTTGTTATCGCGATTGATGCTGAAAAAGCGTTTGATCGTGTCGAATTTAACTATCTTTTTGCAACACTTCATAAATTCGGATTTGGACACAGGTTTATATCTTGGATTATACTTCTTTACACTTCCCCTCAGGCCAGCATTCACACCAATGACAACTACTCCACTTATTTTACATTATCACGTGGCACGAGACAGGGCTGCCCTCTCTCCCCTTTGCTTTTCGCTCTATCCGTCGAACCACTTTCAATTGCTTTAAGAACTCTTCCTTTATTTCGCGGAATCTCTAGGTCCAATGTGGAACTCAAATTGTCACTTTATGCAGACGACCTCCTTTTATATGTATCTGACCCTTTAACCAGCATTGCACCAATATTATCTCTGTTGAAGAATTATGGATCCTTCTCCGGCTATAAGGTCAATCTTCACAAGTGTGAATGCTTCCCCATAAACACTTCTGCTTTACTACTCAAACAATCTGACATCCCCTTTAAACTCAGCCCGTCGGGCTTTAGATACTTAGGGATTAATGTGACCCGTACTCTGCCCTCTCTTTTCACCGCTAATTTTTCCTCACTGGTAACTCGAGTGAAGGCGGACTTACAGAGGTGGAACTCCCTACCATTGTCGCTGATAGGAAGAATTAACACAGTGAAGATGACTGTATTGCCTAAATTTCTTTTTTTGTTCCAATGCACTCCTTTATTTCTACCAAAATCTTTTTTTAAATCACTTGACCAAATTGTTTCCAATTTTTTATGGGCCGGTAAGACACCCAGAGTGAGGTATTCGCTTCTCCAAAAATTTAAATTTAATGGGGGTCTAGCACTACCAAACTTTTTGCTTTACTATTGGTCAGCGCATATTCACAAACTAATTTACTGGCTTCAGTCTCCTGAGTTATTATGGTGCAGATTGGAGGCTCAGTCACTCTCTTCATCCTCTGTAACGGCCCTACTCTCCTCCTCTTTACCATTGAATCCCTCTAAGTTTACAAATAGCCCTGTGGTACTTTCCTCCCTTAAGATTTGGTCACAGTTTAGGCGCCATTTTAAATTTGCTTCTCCATCCGCCTATACACCTGTTACTAAGAATCATCTGTTCCCTCCATCACTAATAGACACCACTTTTATGATTTGGCACAGCCGGGGCATTAAGCACTTCAGGGATCTGTATAAGGATGGGATCTTTTCCACATTTTCAGATCTGAGGTCAAAGTTCAATTTGCCTGCCTCCCATTTGTTTCGCTACTTCCAGCTTCGACACTGTGCCTCTGCTCTGTTTCCATGCTTCCCTTCCCTTCCTGCTAACCAACCGTGGGATGATCTTCTAACAATGAAACTTAGTCAAAAGTCTCTCATATCTAGGATATATGCACTGTGTATGACATTTGATGGTCACTCGGTGGATAAAGCTCGGGAGGGTTGGGGACAGGAATTGGGCCTGGACTTCACAGGGGAGCTGTGGGATAAAGCTATCCGTAGCATACGATCTAGCACGCCTTGCGCTAGACTTGAACTTATTCAATTCAAGGTGCTGCATAGAGCCCATCTATCAAAATCCCGATTATCCGAAATATATTCCAATGTTGCAGACTTATGCGACAGATGCCAGGGCTCTCCCTGCAATTTAAGTCACATGTTTTTCTCCTGTCCTAGATTACAGAAATTTTGGAGTGACTATTCTGTGATCATGTCTAAAGTTCTGGTGAAAAACGTTGTTATGGCCCCCCTCATAGCAATATTCGGACTTTCGTTTGACTCCTCACATATCAGCCCCGTACAGTCAGAAGTATTGGCTTTCACATCTCTTCTAGCTAGACGTCGTATCCTACTCTCATGGAAATCCCCCAAGTCTCCGTCTATTGCTCTTTGGCTTAGTGATGTTATGTTTTTTCTAAAATCTGAAAAGGTGAGATATTCAGTAAAAGGCAACTCATCTAAATTTGTTCGTAAATGGCAATCTTTCGTAGATTATTTTAACTCATTGAAGACTCTACCCACCGACTGATCCCTCCCCCTTACCTTAATTTTCTTTTCATTTCTTTCATTTATTTATTTGTTTTGATTATTGTTATTTATGCTGCATTTTATGCTGCTTGCTTTTTTTTTATTATTATTATTTCCAGTTAATAGGAAAGGGACAATGTATAATGCATAATTCGTATTTTTGATTATTTGTGTCCATGTTGTCATTGTATGTTGTTTTCTTTGCTAAAAAGATCAATAAAAAAAAAAAAAAAAAGAAACATTAAAAAAAAAAAAAAAAAAAATAAAATTAATCTTCCAAGGATGCCAAAGAATTAACAAAAGAAAGAATAGGTTCCCAAATATAAGAAAACTTATCAGAGCAACCCCTAATACTGTATTTAATTTTCTTTAAATATAAAAATGACATCAGGTCTTTCAACCAAGAATTGGGAGATGGAGGTTTTTGGTCCTTCCATTGAAGTAGAATACGTCTACGAGCTACAAGAGAGGAAAAAGCAATTATATTAATCTCCTTAATCGTAAAACTGTTAAAATCTTCAGGTACACCAAAAATAGAAATTAAAGGGCTAGAAACCACCGGTTTATTAAGGGCTTTTGAGAGAGTATTAGAGAAAGATGACCAAAATAAACACAGCTTTGGGCAGGAAAAGAACATATGTGTATGGTTAGCAGGTGATAAAGATAAGAGCATCTGTCACATTTATCACCTGTATCAAACAGTCTATGAAGCTTAACTTTGGACATGTGAATTCTGTGTACGACCTTAAACTGAATCAATGTCAGCTTGGCGCAAGATGAGGTATAATTAATTCTGTCTAGGGCTCTCTGCAACCATTCAGGTGAAAAAATAGTACCGAGTTCTTTTTCCCAAATATTTTTAACTGTTGAAGGAAATGATAATGATGATGAGATTAATTTGATCACATTTGAAATGTTTCTGCGAGCTACAGGTAAGGATAAAATTGCATCGACAAGCGACTCGGACAATTGATGAGGGAAGTTAAAAAAGTTATGTTGAACAAAGTTTCGAATTTGTAAATATCTAAATAAATGAGATTGTGGAAGGTCAAACTTATTTTTAATGGTGTCGAAAGGAGCAAAAACTTTATCAATGTAAAATTAACTAAAATAAACCAGATCTTTCTCTTTCCATGCAGAGATAACAGGGTCGAGAGCCGAAGGAAGAAATAAATGATTGTCAAAGATAGGTATCCGTGGCGAAAGAGAGGTGATTTTAAGGTTACATCTAAACTGCTTCCAGATCTTTAAAGTAGATGCAACAATTGGATTGGAAATGTGTTTAGCAGAATATGAATTTAGAGGGGCACAGATTAAGGTTGATAAAGAGACTGAGTTACAAGAGTGAGCTTCCATCTGACACCAGTCTGTAGTTGGAAAGTTGTACCAAGTATGGATTTTTTGAATATTAGCCGCCCAGTATTACATCATCAGATTAGGTAGTGCAAGGCCACCTTGTTCTTTACTTCGTTGTAGAGTAGAATATTTTATTCTTGAAGTCTTTCCTGCCCAAATAAATGATGAGATAGCCTGATCGAGTTCCTTAAAAAAAGATTTGGGGAGGAATATTGGTAAAGACTGAAAAAAAACGCTTGCTCTTATCAATATTCAACTTATTACCCGAAAAGGAACCAAAAGTTTGTAAAATATCAAGAATCTTGTTCATACAGACAGTAGGGTTAGAGATATAAAGCAACAGGTCATCCGCGTAAAGCGAGACTCTGTGTTCTATCCCATTCCTATTGATACCAGAGAAGAGCGGTGAGCTCTTCAAAGCAATGGAAAGCGGTTCGATTGCGACAGCGAAAAGCATGGGTGACAAGGGGCAGCCCTGGCGGCAACCGCGTGTTAAAGGAAAGAACTCAGACCGAGTAGAGTTGGTAATTACACTTGCAGTAGGGGCACTGTAAAGCAATTTAATCCATGAAATATATTTTTGACCAAATCCTAATCTTGTGAGAACTGAAAATAAATAACCCCACTCTACTCGGTCAAAGGCCTTCTCTGCATCCATAGAGACCACCAATTCAGGATATTCTGTAACAGATTTTGACATTATTATGTTAAGTAAACAACGAATATTACAAGATAACTGCCGACCCTTTATAAAACCAGTTTGGTCAGTAGAAATAATGTTTGGTAGGCTGGATCCCTGGTTACTAACTTGAAGAACTAACTAACTTGGGTACTAGCCTGAGCAGCTAACTAGCCTATAGAGCTAGCTAACCTGGGTACTAGCCTGAGCAGCTAACTAGCCTATAGAGCTAGCTAACCTGGGTACTAGCCTGAGGAGCTAACTAGCCTATAGAGCTAGCTAACCTGGGTACTAGCCTGAGGAGCTAACTAGCCTGGTTACTAACCTATAGAGCTAGCTAACCGGCGTACTAGCCTGAGGAGCTAACTAGCTTATAGAGCTAGCTAACCTGGGTACTAGCCTGAGGAGCTAACTAGCCTATAGAGCTAGCTAACCTGGGTACTAGCCTGAGGAGCTAACTAGCCTGGTTACTAACCTATAGAGCTAGCTAACCTGGGCACTAGCCTGAGGAGCTAACTAGCCTATAGAGCTAGCTAACCTGGGTACTAGCTTGAGGAGCTAACTAGCCTATAGAACTAGCTAACCTGGGTACTAGCCTGAGGAGCTAACTAGCCTATAGAGCTAGCTAACCTGGGTACTAGCCTGAGGAGCTAACTAGCCTATAGAGCTAGCTAACCTGGGTTAGCCTGGGTGCTAACTGGTCTCTGTGTTCCAGGATCGCCCTGCAGGAGGAAACCAACCGCATGTCGGCTAACGCCATCGCCATCGTCTTCGCCCCCTGTATCCTGCGCTGCCCCGACTCCACCGACCCGCTGCAGAGCGTCCAGGACATCAGCAAGACCACGGCGTAGGTCCAAGTCCCGGTCCCTGGTGGTCCGAGTCCCTGGTGGTCCGGGTCCAAGTCCTGGTCCAGGTCCTGGTCCAGACCCAGGTCCAGACCCAGGTCCAGGTCCTGGTCCAGGTCTGGTCCAGGTCCAGAACCAGGTCCAGGTCTAGTCCAGGTCCAGAACCAGGTCCAGAACCAGGTCCAGAACCAGAAGCAGGTCTGGTCCAGGTCAACTATTTTCTCAAAATTTCTACTTTTTTTCCGACTTTTTTCATCAAAATTTCAACTTTTTCATCAAAATATAAACATTTTTCTCGACTTTTCAACTTTTTTCTCGACTTTTTTCTCAGAATTTCAACTTTTTTTCTCAAAATTTCAACTTTTTCATCAAAATCTCAACCTTTTTCTCTAAATTTCAACTTTTTTCTCTAAATTTCAACTTTTTTCTCTAAATTTCAACTTTTTTCGACTTTTTTCTCAAAATTTTGACTTTTTCTTCCAAATTTCAACTTTTTTTTGTCAACTCCAGATCCAGGTCCAGGTCTAACAGGTCCAGGTCCAGGTCCTGGTCCAGGTCCAGGTCTAACCGGTCCTCTCTCTGCAGGGTTGTGGAGCTGCTCATCAGCGAGCAGATGATCAAGTACCGAGCTCGTCTCAAGGACGTCAGCAGCCTGGAGTTCGCCGAGAGCAAAGCCAAGACCCGGCTGAGCCTCATCAGGAAGGTAGGAACCGGGTCAGGAACCGGGTCAGGAACCGGGTCACCCCGGAACCGGGTCAGGAACCGGGTCAGGAACTGGGTCAGGAACCGGGTCAGGAACCGGGTCAGAAACCGGCTCCCCGAGACCACCACACCCCCGGGAGACGGGTCAGGTCCTGGTCCTGGTTCAGGTGCAGGTTCCACCAGGTCCTGGAGGATCTGGTGGAACCTGCACCTGAACACAGAGACGTCAAGCTAGTAACCAAGTTAGTTAGCTCTTCATGTTAGCAACCAGGTTAGTTAGCTCTTCATGTTAGCAACCAGGTTAGTTAGCTCTGCATGTTAGCAACCAGGTTAGTTGGCTCTTCATGTTAGCAACCAGGTTAGTTAGCTCTTCATGTTAGCAACCAGGTTAGTTAGCTCTTCATGTTAGCAACCAGGTTAGTTAGCTCTTCATGTTAGTAACCAGGTTAGTTAGCTCTTTATGTTAGCAACCAGGTTAGTTAGCTCTTCATGTTAGCAACCAGGTTAGTTAGCTCTTCATGTTAGCAACCAGGTTAGTTAGCTCTTCATGTTAGCAACCAGGTTAGTTAGCTCTTCATGTTAGTAACTAGTAGGGGTGTAACAATATATCGTGCCACGAAATTTTGCGATACAAAAACACCACCACAACCAAAAAGTGTATCACGATATTGGGTTATTAATATTAATCTATTGTGTTGACTAGTAACGACCGCGCCTCGACCCGCGGACCAAAATCTTCCTCCGCTCAGAAGAAACTAGTACCGTTTTGAGGTCTGAACTTTTACTGATGTAAGGCTGGTGTAGAGTTAAGCCTTACCTTATTAAATTAAACCTTTTTGGGGTCGTGAGTAGGATAAACACGGGGAAACTTCTGCTGAGTTCCAGTGTACTTTAATGTCCCTCAACAGTGTAGGATTTTAGAACATCAACACAGCACCTAGTGCCGTACTGTGGCGTATCACTCCGCCCAATCTAAAACAGACTAATCACTACAGATAAACTAGTCCCTGATTTACATCAGAATATAAAGAATATAGTTATAAAATAATGAAATTACCTTCTTAACTAAAATAAATCTCGTCTTACACTTATAAGGTGAGCATGAATCAATCTTTTTTTATTATGTAAAATTGAATGTATTTATTTACTTTTATTAATTTATTTAATTTTAGTTGTTAAATTTCTGGAAAAGAAAAAAGTCAAGTCATACATGAGAGAAACTATTCAGTTTGTGTCTAAATATTTGTACTTGTATGAAACTGAAGATCATAATGCAAACCTGACATTTACTTTTAGTTCAGTTTGTGGAAAATGGTTGGCCTGGCTTTCTCTTTAAAACTTAAACAGTTATAAAGCATTACAAACTGGAACAATAGGACAAACGCACAGTATTGTTTTGTATTTTGTGTCTTTCAAATAAAAGACAATTTTTTCCAGTCATATGTTCCTCATTCAAGGTTGTTAAAAAATACTGCTATAATATCGTATCGTGAGATTAGTGTATCGTTACACCCCTAGTAACCAGGTTAGTTAGCTCTTCAATTTCCTGGAGGTTCTGGTTGAGGATTTAGGTTCCACCAGATCTGAGCTAACTAGAGCTAACTAACCTGGATAAGATAGGTAATTTAAAGAGTTAACTATCTTGGTTCCTAACTTGAAGAGCTAACTAACCTGGTTGCTAACATGAGGAGCTAACTAACCTATAGAGGTAACTAACTTGAAGTCAGGATGTTTGTGGTACGGAGCTCAAACCTCTGTGTTCCTGTGTTTCCCCCAGACCCGAGCCGGCCCCGTCGGCCCCGTCGGCTCCGGGGCCCCCCCCACCCCGGGCCCCGCAGCGCCCCCCCTGGCGGAGGCAGGAACTGCAGAGGTGGGCGGAGCAGAGGAGGCGTTGGGGGCGGGGCTTGTGGCCCTGACGCAGGAGGAGCGAATCCTCACCGAGCAGATCGAGAGTCTGCAGAAAGAGAAGTACGTTCATTACCCAGAAGCCCCGGCGTTCAGGATTACCCAGCAGCCCCGGCGTTCGCTGTATCGCCGTGGAACCACCTTAAATTTAGTTCCTCATTTTTCTTTGTAATACAATTATTTCTGATTCTAGTGTGTGGGCGGGGCCTGATTCTAGTGTGGGCGGAGCCTGAGACTAGTGTGGGCGGGGCCTGAGTCTAGTGTGGGCGGAGCCTGATTCTAGTGTCGGCGGAGCCTGATTCTAGTGTGTGAACACAGATGTGGACCAGGACCTGGAGCTGGACCTGGAGCTGGAGTTGAAAAAAACAAAAAAAAGTTGAAATTTGGAAGAAAAAGTCAAAATTTTGAGAAAAAAGTCGAGAAAAAGTTGAAAAGTCGGGAAAAAAGTTGAAATTTAGAGAAAAAAGTTGAAATTTTGAGAAAAAGGTTGACATTTTGATGAAAAAAGTCAGAAAAAAAGTTGAAATTTTGAGAAAAAAGTTGAAATTTTGAGAAAAAAAAGTTGACATTTGACAAAAAAGTTGAAAAGTCGAGAAAAAAGTTGATATTTTGATGAAAAAGTTGAAATTTTGATGAAAAAAGTTGAAATCTAGAGAAAAAAGTTTAAACCTGGTATAGTGTGGGCGGAGCCTGGTACCGTGGGCGGGGCCTGGTATCGTGGGCGGGGCCTGGTGCAGTAGGCGGGGCCTGGTACAGTGGGCGGGGCCTGGTACAGTGGGCGGGGCCTGGTACAGTGGGCGGGGCCTGGTATCGTGGGCGGAGCCTGGTATCGTGGGCGGGGCCTGGTATCGTGGGCGGAGCCTGGTATCGTGGGCGGGGCCTGGTACAGTGGGCGGGGCCTGGTACCGTGGGCGGGGCCTGGTACAGTGGGCGGAGCCTGATATCGTGGGCGGAGCCTGGTATCGTGGGCGGGGCCTGATTCTAGTGTGGGCGGGGCCTGGTACAGTGGGCGGAGCCTGGTATCGTGGGCGGAGCCTGGTACCGTGGGCGGGTTCTGACGGTGTCTCGTCCCCAGGGAGGAGCTGACCTACGAGATGCTGGTCCTGGAGCCGCGGGCGTCGGACGACGACACGCCCGAGTCGGAGGCTTCCTTCAGCACGGACAGCTTTGAGAACATCACCATGGAAACGGAGGGAGCCGCCCCCGATCCTGCTGGTAGGTACTCACCCTCTGGTCCTGGTCCTGGTCCTGGTCCTGGTCCTGCTGGTACCAGTACCGCTGACCCCCGTCCAGACATGGACATCCAGAACCGGAATCTCCTGAACCTGAACCAGTCCAGACCAACCTAGAACCAGTCCAGACTAGGGCTGTTCGATTTTGCCCAAACATAAAATCTCGATTTTTTTCTCTCAAAATCCGATTTTCGATTACGATTATTTTGTGAATTGACAAAAGGCAAAGAAATTATTTCAAATATGCTGTTTTTTTATTGAACATTTGCCCCATTGGGCTTTAAGTGCAAACTTTGCTCTTATTAAACCAAAAATGAACGAATAAAGTGCAAAACTCTGTAAAATAAGTTGAAAAAAATATATAATATAATAAAATATAAAGTTTTATCTCTGAAAAAGAAAATCAGCAAATCAGCACTTGCAAACATACAGTAAGTTATATTTCCAATTAAATAAAACAAGACATTTTCTAATTAAACTAAACTGGGTCTTTGCATGCTAAATAATAATGCAACCCATGAAGGAGGTAGAGGTGTGTAATGTCACTCATTACATTTGATATTCACATTTGCAAGTTTTTTGCTGGAACACGAGCCGGTCTAGCGGTGGCATGTTAGTATATCACCATGGTTACAACGCCCCCTCCTACACTAAAGAGCCTCTCCCATGTTAGTATATCACCATGGTTACAACGGCCCCTCCTACACTAAAGAGCCTCTCCCATGTTAGTATATCACCATGGTTCCAACGCCCCCTCCTACACTAAAGAGCCTCTCCAATGGGGCACTTGTCGCAGGTATTGAGAGGTATTTCCATCAATCATTAATATGGTATCAATCATTAATATGTGTGCAGACAAGGTTAAAAAAAAAAAAAAAAAAAAAAAAAAAAGTGAAAAATCGATTTTACGAGTTTCACGTTTTAACATCGTTCTAATTACATAATCGCGATTACAATTTAAAATCGATTAATCGAACAGCCCTAGTCCAGACCAGCCTAGAACCAGTCCAGACCAGTCCAGACCAACCTAGAACCAGTCCAGACCAGTCCAGACCAGTCCAGACCAGCTGTCGTTGATGTTTTCTCACCTCGGTTCCTCTCCCCCCCAGACCACGTCCCGTACCGACCCAGGAAGTCGGACCTGAAGACTCGCCGGGCTCTGAGCCGCCAGCCCGACTCTCAGGACTCGACGGACTCGGCCTCCCCGGCCTGCTCCTCCTACCACCCCCCCAGCACCTCAGGGCCCCCGTCCCCCCACTACCGGCTCCGCTCCTCCTCGTCCGGGCCCCTGCTCACCTCCTGCGGCCCGGGGGCGGAGCCCGGGAACGGGAAGCCCCGCCTCCTCCGGCTCCGGCTGAGCCGCAGCTCGCCGCGCGAGTCCTCGGGGAGCCGCCACCGGCTCCGCGAGGCCGGAGACTTCGGCTCGGGGCCGCAGCAGCTGGTTCTGTACGGCAGCAACGAGTTCATGGTCTGACGGGGGGAGGGGCCCGGCAGATTTGGGGGAGTGGCCTCCAGAAAGCCCCGCCCCCAAAAACCAGCTCCCGGACGAGCCCCGGGAGAAAAGAACAGAAACGGCCGCAGGTCGGAGAGCCCGGCGGGCCGAACCCGACCGCAGTGTTGAGCCGCGGTTTGTAATAAAGGTCCAAAATGTAATAACTTTGTCCTTTCATTTAGTAATAAACTGCTGCATGTTGTAATAAACTACCACAACGCAGTTTGTAATACATTTTGCCGCATTATGTAATAAGTTATTACATTTTGAGAAGATTATTACAAAATGCACTTGCAACTTTTTTATTCTCTAGAAAATCCATTCATCCAACCATACATCCATCCATCATTCATCCATCATCCATCCATCCATCCATCTTTCATCCATCCATCGTCCATCTTTCATCCATCCATCCATTGTCATTTCATGTTGTAATAAACTGCCCCAGCGCATTTTGTAATACATTTTGCTGCATTATGTAATAAGTTATTACGTTTTGAGAAGATTATTACAAAATGCACTTGCAACTTTTTTATTCTCTAGAAAATGTAATAACATTGTGCATTATTTAATAACAATTCTAAAGCATAGTTTATCTGTTTGTTATTGGCCTATATAATTGCAAACTTCAAATAGGAAACTAAAGTTATATCTGCAGTTTTATACATAGATTTATTGGCTACATAGCTCGAAGGGGAATTGCATAAAACACAACAAAAGTCACTCTTGTATAAATTCATTGTTAAACAACAATAATAGGTATTATTACATAATGTTATTACATTTCCTAGAAAATAAAAAAAGTTTCAAGTGCATTTTATAATCTTCTCAAAATGCAATAATTTATTACATAATGTGGCAAAATGTATTACAAAATGCGGCTTTATTACAAAATGAAATGAAAAGGTTATTACATTTTGGAGGTTTATTACCAAATGCGGCTGAACAGCGGCCCGTCTGTGGTCTGAATCCACGCAGAACAAATGTAGCCATGCAGATGGAACCGGAACCGGACCGGAACCAGAACTGAGCCGCTTTCACGTTTACACGAGGCTTCGCATCTCACCTGCTGCACATCAGGTACCAGAGACATCTCACCTGCTGCACATCAGGTACCAGAGACGTCTCACCTGCTGCACATCAGGTACCAGAGACGTCTCACCTGCTGCACATCAGGTACCAGAGACATCTCACCTGCTGCACATCAGGTACCAGAGACGTCTCACCTGCTGCACATCAGGTACCAGAGACGTCTCACCTGCTGCACATCAGGTACCAGAGACATCTCACCTGCTGCACATCAGGTACCAGAGACGTCTCACCTGCTGCACATCAGGTACCAGAGACGTCTCACCTGCTGCACATCAGGTACCAGAGACGTCTCACCTGCTGCACATCAGGTACCAGAGACGTCTCACCTGCTGCACATCAGGTACCAGAGACGTGCAGCTCGGTCCGTGGACTTCGCGGCCATCCGTTTTAGAAAGAAAGAAAGAAATAATCCAAAATAATCCGTTTCCCATCTTTTGTTTTGATAATAAAAAACGGAAAACAGATTGTTATCCGTTATCCGTTATCCAATTTCATTGAAGTTTTTAAAATCGAAATTGGGAATAGAAACAGCGAGTGGAAAACTCTTTTTTCTATTTCCTATTCGTTTCCAAGGATACTGAAAACAAGGATTGGAAAAATGGGGGGATTGCACATGCGCAGTAATAAATGAAGAAAGTTGTTTCTGGTTCTTTTGTTGATCAGATTGAAAATTAACAGTTTTAGATTTTTTTAATGTTGAAACAGAAAATAAATCAAATATGAAACATGAGTTTAATCTGTAATCTGTCTTCACTCCGTCATGAAACTGCAGTGATGTTGTGACAGTCCGTTCAGCTGCAGCGTCCAATCAATAATCAATAACATGGACTGAACTCTAACATACTGGAAACCAATAGGAAATAGAGAAAAGAGTTTTCCACTCGCTGTTTTAATTCCCAATTTCGATTTTCAAACATCAATGAAATCGGATAATGGATAACGGTTAACGGATAATGGATAACGATCCGTTTTCCATTTTTTATTATCAAAACAAAAGATGGGAAAAGGATTATTTTGGATTATTTCTCTATTTTTATTTTGTCATTTCAAAACAAAAAATGGATGGCCGCGAAATACACGGACCCAGCTCCGTCCAGAGACGTGCAGCTCCGTCCGTCCTCACTGTCGTCGTCGTCGTTGTTGTTGCTGTTGTTGTTGTTGTTGCTCTACCGGGTCGTTGGCCGGGCCGATGATCGGGTCGATGATCGGATCATTGACCGAGTCCATGACCAGGTCCAGAACCCCCCGTCACCCCGGAGGTGTCCAGCGTGAAACCAGAAGTGTTACTGCATCATGACTTGAATTTTTTTATATATTGTTGTTCAATCGGTGTCGTTATTGATTAAAACTATGATTCTGTTGTCGATGTGACGTTTGATCTGTTCAGATTCAGGTTCTGTCTCTGCTGGATGAATGAATGAATGAATGAATGAATGAATGAATGAATGAATGAATGAATGAATGAATGAATGAATGAATGAATGAATGAATTTATTTTTTTTTTTTTAATTTATCTTTTATTTATCCAGGAAAGTCCCATTGAGATACAATTTCTCTTCTGCCAGGGAGTCCTGGTTAGGCCTGTGTTGAAAAAATTGATTTTCTGATTCTAAATTGATTCTCATATTAATTCCTAAAAATCGATTTGTACGTCTAAAGATCGATTTTTTTTTTTTTTTCCCCATCACTACATTTTTGCCTGGTGAACTTTAATCCCAGTAGTTTTGAAAACTCCTGAACTAAATTAACTTTTCTTTAAATAAAATGCTGGACATTTCAGCTTAAATTTCTAAATGTTATATTAGTTTAATGAAGTTCATATTATCTCTATTTACTAGAGCTTGTTTGGTTTCTCTGTTATCGGACACGGTTTGTCATGAAATACCTGAAAAATGCCGGTGCTTCATGTCCAGCTGTGTCTGGTGACAGAATAAATCAGACAAGATAAAATAATCTGTTACTGCTTGAGCTGTTGATATTTCTTTCTTTTTTTGCACTTTAAATGGATATTGAAATGCCTATTTGAGTTATTTATTTCTTAGTTATTTCACAATAATTATTGTGAAATTATTATTTCAATAGTTATTTTACAGTCATATAATCCAGGCAACACTAACCCAAATCAATATCAAATCGAATCGGATCGAATCAAATGGTGATAATCGATTCTGAATCTAAAAATCGGAATCGAATCGATTCTTGACATTTGAATCGATCCCCAGCTCTAGTCCTGGTCAAGATGGCAGCAGAAAAATAAATTCAGTTTCATATAAAAGAAAATACATACAAGGACAAGTAACTTTACAAAAAAATAAAAACATATCAAAACAAGAAAAAAAAAAACATACAAGTATCAGAAAGCTAAAAAGAATTCATGACAAATAATGACACAAATAATGACTGTGAAAACTGATTTTAACACATGTTTGAACATGTTTAAAACTATGATTCTGTTGTCGATGTGACGTTTGATCTGTTCAGATTCAGGTTCTGTCTCTGCTGTCTGACTGGATGAATGAATGAATAAATGAATGATGCCTTCAGGCTCCTCCCACCTGGCAGACATGACTCCTCCCACCTGGTGTTTTGGGAGAAAATCACTTACAGAGGCTCGAGAGTGGTCGGCTGCGCAAAAATGAATCACACACACACTCGCTTTAGCTATAATGTATATGAATACATTTATTAGCCAGCAGTGGATATAGAAAGACTCACACACAATTGCTCTTTTGCTAGGATAACTCTGTGTCAAGTTATCCCCCGCAAATGGCAAAGCAACAGACAATTACACAGGGGCTAGGCCTTGATAACTCTTACCTCGACACAGAAGGACTGGAGAGCCGGACAGTCCTGGCAGAGCAGCCATAAACCCGGCTGGGCGTCGTGCACTAGACCCGCAGCAGACTCTGACCCGAACTTCCGGCTGTCTCCGTCTTTATACGACATCTCGCGGAGGGGTTGAAAGGGCCCCTTAACCCCCGCCCGCAAGCTCTCACGCTAAGTCTTGGTTCACACGGGAGCTCTCCCGTGTGAACAAGCATCTCACAGTCACGTTTGTTATGATAAACAGCAGGTGCAGACTGTGTTTTGGGAATTCAGGGCATTTCAGGACACAAAACATATTTTTTCTCCCTTCACCTGGGCAGGTCCAGTTCCAGGTTCCAGGTCCCAGGTTCAGTTCCAGGTCCAGGTTCCAGATCCTGGTCCTGGTCCAGGTTCCAGGTCCTGGTCCAGGTCCAGTTCCAGTTCCAGGTTCCAGGTTCTAAGTCCAGGTTCCAGGTTCAGTTCCAGGTTCAGTTCCAGGCAGAGATGTTCACAAGTCTTTTTTTGCAAGTCCAAGTCAAGTCTCAAGTCTTTGGTCACGAGTCCAAGTCAAGTCTCAAGTCTCTAAAAAATAAGTCTCACGTCTCTTCTGGTTGTAATGAGCATTCTATCATCTGATGCTATCCGGTCTGCTTAGAATACTGCACAGCTATATCTGAGATATTCAAAGCATTTACTGTATTATTATCATCACTCCTTTATCTATTAGCATACAGTATCAGTCAGAGCATGTGAGCGGAGTGGAGCGGCGAGAATTTCCGCTTCTCGCTCACAAAGGTTGTCACCGCTCTGCTCCTCCCTCAAAGTCACAAAACGCCGCTCCACGCACCGCTCCAAAGTTACTCAGCAAAGTTACGTTCCTTGCAGCCAGTCACGGAGCCGAGAGGAACAATTACGCAGAGCCGACATACGTTTTAAAGTCCAAAAAATAGATATTTACTGACAAGAAAAAATAAGAAAATAATTTCACCTAACGGAATTATCTGGTTTAATACACTTTTGTTTATTAACCTTTCCCGATTCGAAACTATTTTTCATTCACTGTTCTCCTCCTATTTTTATACTTTCAATGTCTAAAAGAACTAAAGAAGATCAACAATATTTTCTGAATATAAAATATTTATTTTAAACAACACTTTGATAAAAGATCTTAAGGTGCAAAACACTCAAATTAAACGAATATGGTGAAAAATGAACGTTCTGTTTGCAGGCTTAACAATAAGGCTAAAAACCGAACAAAACGTGCCTTTTAAAGTGCCTAAATCAAAGCCTGCATTAACTGAGCTGGATCGGGACATTTTTCTTAAAGTTCTTTTGAGTTCACTTTCAAAAACACCAGTTTGGCCAAAGTCGGGGGCTTCAGACTCATGCAGTGGTTTGTGGAGAGGTTTGTGGGATATGTTTGGACACGCATCGGGGCCGTGATATGAGGGGTAACGGAGCGAAACTGGAGCGGGATGACGCCCCGCTCCAGCCAATCATCCTAGAAAAAAACTCCCGCTCTGCGCTCCTTTCAAAATTCGCCGCTCCGCTCCCCCGCTCGCTCACGCTCCGCTCACATGCTCTGGTATCAGTACTGATTAGTTGTTTGTAACAAGTAGTATTCTACTGAAAATTCCATCAGGAGGGTTGGTCAGGGTGTTCCCGACGAGGGCAGAGGAGGATGCGACCAGCAGGGACCCATGACCTCTCCTCCGGACCGTAGCCTTCCCAGTCGACGAGGTATTGGAGCCCCCGGCCACGGCGGCGGGAGCGCAGCAGGGGATGAACAGAGTATGCTGGTCCTCCATCGGTGGAGGAGTGGGGGGCACCAGTGGGCTCCCCAAAACTGGCTTGACCCAAGATGGTCCGGGGGAGTTGAAGTCTCACTGCGGCGGGGTTAATTCAATTCAATTCAATTTTATTTATATAGCGTCTAATACAACAGAGTTGTCTCCAGACGCTTTCCAGAGACCCAGAACATGAACATAAACATAAACCCCCGAGCAGTTATTACATAAACAATGGCAGGTAAAAACTCCCCTAGTGGGAGAAAAACCTTAAGCCAAACAGTGGCAAGAAAAACTCCCCTTTAGGAGGAAGAAACCTTGAGCAGGACCAGGCTCATCAGGGGGGACCCTCCTGCCGAAGGCCAGACTGGGGGGTCAGGGACGGCAGCAGCACAGCAGGCAGGTGGAAGCAGCAGCGGGATGACCAGGGGTGGGGACCCCAGGCCAGCATGCAGCTCCCGAAGCTCCGGCCCAATCATCTAGTCCCAGGTTGGGGTGCAGGGTCGGGGAAAGGTTGAGAAGGGGCAGGGCCAGGGAGGTTAATGACCTTCAGGATGGGGAAAGGGCCGATGAACCTGGTGGCCAACTTCTTAGATTCCACCCGGAGAGGGAGGTCCCGGGTGGAGAGCCAAACCTTCTGGCCAACCTGGTAGGTCGGCGCTTGAGTGCGACGCCGGTTTGCCGACAAGCAGTAGAGGTCCGAGGCTCGGAGAACGGCTGCTCGAGCTTGGGTCCAGGTGCGGCGACAGCGACGGATGAAGGCCTGGACGGAGGGGCAGGTGACTCTCCCTCAAGTGCCGGGAAGAGTGGGGGGTGGTACTAGGGTCGCCACCCGTCCCGTAAAATACGGAATTGTCCTTTATTTGAGAAAAAAATGTTGCGTCCCGTATTGAACTAATACGGGCCGCAATTTGTCCCGTATTTTCATTAACGCCCCATACACACGTCTGTCACACAACATCTAAATTTAACAATAATGAACAAAATAAAACACAGAAAACATTAAGGCCAGCAAAATCTTTGATTGTGTAAATGAACTTTTACACCATATTCTAGTTGAATTATTGAAATAAATGAACTTTTACACCATGTTCTAGTTAAATTATTGAAATAAATTAACTTTTACACCATATTCTAGTTGAATTATTGAAATAAATTAACTTTTACACCATATTCTAGTTGAATTATTGAAATAAATTAACTTTTACACCATATTCTAGTTGAATTATTGAAATAAGTTAACTTTTACACCATATTCTAGTTGAATTATTGAAATAAATTAACTTTTACACCATATTCTAGTTGAATTATTGAAATAAGTTAACTTTTACACCATATTCTAGTTGAATTATTGAAATAAGTTAGCTTTTACACCACATACTTCACCTGTAGCTCTATTATACATCTAGGCTGATGTGGACGTACGTAGCATAGGAGGCTATTTCAGTTGCTACATGGTTGTCTGTCTATACAGTCATGCAAGTTCAATGCTATTAAAGCACTTTAAACTTTAAATCAAAGCGTTTTGTTTTTTTCATATAAAATAAACAGATTTTTATGCAGTTTAGACGTTTTGGGGCTTTTTTTTGGCGCCTGTGCTGCTGAAATCGGGGCGTCCCTTATTTCTATTTCTGAAAGATGGCCACCCTAGTTGGTACCCATAGCAGCATTGAAAGGGGGAGAGACCGGTGGCTGAGCTGGTGAGGGAGTTGTGGGCGTACTCGACCCACAGGAGCTGCTGGGACCAAGAAGAGTTGTTCCGTGACACAGTACAGTGTAGTGCCGTCTCCATTTCCTGGTTCTTGCGCTCCGTTTGGCCATTGGATTGGGGGTGAAACCCAGAGGACAGGCTAACGGAGGCCCCAAGCTGAGCACAGAACTCCCGCCAGAAGATAGAGGTGAACTGCGGACCCCGGTCGGAGACCACATCTACCGGAAGACCATGGAGACGGAAGATGTGGAGCAGGACCAGCTGAGAAGTCTCCTTCCCAGAGGGGAGTTTGGGAATGAAGTGTGCCATCTTGCTGAACCGGTCAACAACTGTGAGAATGACAGTGTTACCACCAGAAGAGGGAAGACCAGTGACAGAGTCCAGGGAGATGTGGGACCACGGACGCCGAGGCACCGGGAGCAGATACAGAAGCCCAGCCGGGGACTGATGAGAGGGCTTGTTTTGGTTGCAGACAGGACAGGCATTGATGTACTCACGAGTGTCCTCCTCCAGCGTGGCCCACCAGAAGCGTTGCTTCAGAACATCGCAAGTCCTCCGGATCCCAGGATGACAGGAAAGCTTGGAGGCGTGGGCCCATTGGAGGACATCTGATCTCAGACCTGGAGGAACAAAGAGACGGTTAGGGGGACCGGCGCTGGGACCAGGCTGGTTCTCCACCGCAGCTCTCACTCTCTCCTCCACCTCCCAGGTCAGGGAAGCAATCACACAGGGGGAAGGGAGGATGGGGTCGGCCTCTTCCCTACACTCCCCCTCCCCCAGGAACTGCCGCGACAAAGCATCAGGCTTGATATTCCAGGATCCGGGGCGATAGGAGAGGGAGAAGTTGAACCGGGTGAAGAATTGGGACCAGCAGGCCTGGCGGGAGTTTAGTCTCTTGGCGGTCCGGATGTACTCCAGATTCTTGTGATCGGTCCACACCAGGAGCGGTAGTCGGGTCCCCTCCAGCCAATGGCGCCATTCCTCCAGGGCCAGCTTGACGGCCAGCAGCTCCCGGTTGCCGATGTCGTAGTTCCTCTCAGCAGGGGACAGTCGTCGGGAGAAGAAGGCACAGAGATGGAGCTTCTGGTCCGAAGCGCCTCGCTGAGACAGGATGGTTCCCACACCGATATCGGAGGCATCCACTTCCACGACGTACTGGTGGAAGTACTTGCACCACTGGAAAGTGGTGCAAGCCGGAATCCGCCTCTCCCACTCCGCAGTCCCCCAGAGACGGGCGCGGCCCGTGAGGTGATTGATGGTAAATGCCACTCTGGCTGCCTCAGTGGAAAACGTGAAGGGCTGGAGAGCGAACAGAATAGAGCAGTTCGTGAGGAAGGGGTTGCAGCTGTTGAAGAATATTATCAAAACCAGTTCAGAAGTCTGCTGTGGTGTAGTGAGTTTTATTCAGTAGCCGGCGGTGAGCAGGCCGACACAGATCGGGTCTGAGTTGGTGTGCTGACACAGAGTGGTTGGAATCATGACTTTTATACAGTAAGTTCAAAGCACAAAAGGCAGGAATAAACAAGCCATGTGAGAGAAAAAAACAATTTACAGTCAGATGTGATCTGTAGCCAAATGCCGTTATCGGACATTTGGCATGACTGTCACTAAGTTGTAAATTACCCCATAGGGTGTTCTCGTGGTTCAAGTCTGTGGCCAAATGAGTTGGTATTAACATATCAGTCAGTCAGGAACTTCATCATATGGCATTTCCGTGGTTCAAGTCTTTGTTGAAGCGAGTTCCAAGGTGTCGCCACTGCAGGGGGTAGGAAGCTGGAGTTTCTGGTCAGCCACAGTGTCACAATGCCTCATCACAGCCGTCAGGATCCCCAGCGTAACGCTCGGGTGCGCCGACCCGAGGTTCGAGGACGGGTCTGGAAGGAGGTGGTGGTGTCAGAGGTTCAGGAGGTCCTGGCGTTGAAGCTGCCTGGGAAAGGGTGGATGACAGCTGCTGGATCTGGGTGAGGACGGCTGCCATCATGCCTTCGTGCCGCTAGAGAACGTCCTCGATTTTCTCAAAGTGGTTCTGTGGAGCCGGGGGGTGCGCTGGGTCCATGTCTGGCCAGATTGTACTGTTACGGCCGGCAGAGAACCCAAAAGCAGCACACGGAGCACAAAGTGGTAGTAGTCTGGTTCACTTTATTTCTCAACAGGAGCAAAGAGCAGGCAGGAATCAGTGTCAGGTTAAGAAGACATGGTCAGGCAACGGAGAGCAGCAAATCCTTGGTTTACATCAGATTTAAGAAAACATTCTCTTCTAAAAAGGAAACTATATAAAAAATATATTCTAAGTCCTACACCATTTAATGTGCAAACTTACAAGGAATGTAAAAATGCATTTACTCAATCTCTAAGGTATGCAAAAAATAAATATTTTTCAGACAAATTTAACCAAGCATCTAGTGACATTAATTCCACCTGGAGTGTCATTAATCAATTGTTACAACGTAAAACACGTCAATTAACAGTCCCAGTTGAGGTGCTAGGAAATTAAGGTGCTCCTCTCAATGAGAGAGAAATTGCAAATGGCTTAAATTACTTCTTTGTCAATATTGGCCTTTCACTGGCAGCGAACATAAATGATTCTCATGCAATACCATGTAGTTTGATTAAGGGTCAGTTGTCTCCACTCTGCAGTTTCTAGCCCCCGACCATTGCTGAAGTGAGGGGTATTGTCTTAAACTTGAAAAACTCTGCTGAAGGTCATGATGGGTTTAAAAGTAGTTTCATTAAAGACATTTTTGATATTATTATTCTTTAACTTTAATTCATATTTTTGGTTGATGTTTACAATCTGGTGTGGTTCCACGTGATTTTAAAACAGCAAAAGTTTTGCCCTTACACAAATCGTGAGATTCTAATCACTTTAGCAATTATCATCCTATATCAATACTTCCCTGTTTTTCTAAAATTCTTGAAAAACTTATTTATTCCAGAATTTCGTATCACTTACTTCAGAACAACATCCTCTATTGCCACCAATATGGTTTTCGCAAGAAATACTCAATGGAACACGCCCTGCTACAGCTTGTCAACAATATCTCTTCTGTTCTAGAACATGAGAAATATGGACTTGGTGTTTTCTTAGACTTAACTAAAGCTTTCGATACTGTAAATCATGAAATTCTTGCCTCTAAACTTAAAAGAGGGGGGTGGGGGGGGGGGTGACGACATCCACTGCTTAACCAGGAAGCAGGAACACACGGAGACACATGTCGAGCACTCGAAATCTGCAAAAAAAACACAAACAAAACACAAAACCGACACGGAGCCGACCAAAACACGTGCAGCGATCGACCCAAATCTTGAGATCTGATCGCAGTCTGAGCTAAGCTACCGCTACCGCTAACTAACTCCAAAAACTACAGAGCAAGCATGCAGGTGAACAAGCCAGTGTGTATGTCTATGTGTGTGTGTGTGCGTGTATGTACTGTATATGACTATGTGTGTGTGTGTGTATGTATATGTATACGTGCGTGTGTATGTACATGTCTGTGTGGCTATTTGTGTGTGTATGCGTGTATGTATTTGTATGTGTGTGTACGTATATGTTTGTGTGGCTGTGTATGTGTGTATGTGTGTGTGTATATGAATATGACTTAAGTGGCTGTATGTGTGCGTGTACACGTGTATATGTATGTGTGGCTAGGTGTGTGTGTGTGTGCGTATGTGTACATGCATATATATATGTGTATGTGTGCTTGAGAGAGTGTGTGTGTATATGTCTATGTGGCTATGTGTGTGGGTATGGGAGCGTGTGTGTGTGTGTGTGTGTGTGTGTGTGTGTGTGTGTGTGTGTGTGTGTGTGTGTGTGTGTGTGTGTGTGTGTGTGTGTGTGTAAAAATCTTATCAAAGCTCCACCTGAAGTGTATCTATAGTGGGGGAGGGGTGGGAGCAACCCCGCCACCCGAGAGACCAGAGACCGACGAGGAAGAACCCGGAACCCAGGCCACCGGCAACCCCACAGAGGGGAAGCAACCCACCGCCAGTGAGCCCCCCCCGGGCCCCCCACGACACGGGAAGAAGCAGCCAGGGATCCCGCGGCGGCAGACTGCGACCCAGGCAATCCCCGGCCACCCGGTCCGGGCCGGACACGTGGCCAGGAGGCCCTCACCCTCCAGGCAAACAACCCCCACCCGGCAGGGGACCAGCCTGCCCGGAGAGACAGAGCCGCCCCGGCCGCCGACGCGGGCAGGTGCACCCGCCCCCACGAAAGTGGCCCTCCAAGACCAGAGGGGCGCCCCGCCGCAGAGGCAGCGGGGGGGACCGGAGAGGGGCCCGGAGACAGGGAACCCCCCAACAAGGCGACACACGTGCAGAACCGACAACGGAGGGCCCCAGACCCAGGCATCCCATTCATTCATCCATTTACCTATCCGATATCTATACTAATAATAATATAATATACTAAACACAATAATGATAATAAAAAATGATAATAATATAATCATGATATTAATAACCATCTTTGTATAATATAATATTGATAAATTATTAAGTTTTGTTGTCCTGCCAATGGAGGCTCAAATCCTCCATGGCAGGACCCTTCCATACCGCATTCTCACCGACACAGACACACAATCACGCACCGTTTCCCCCTCCCCGGGGGGGTCCAGCACCGCCAGAAGGCACCCCAGGCTGCACGGCGAGCCCCGCCAGGCCCGGGTATCCCGACCCACCTATCCCAGGCCGGCGAGGGAGCGCGGGTGATGTGGGACCCCCTCCCAACCCTGGTGTTGAGTGCGTGTGATTAATGCCATAAAAACAGGGAGGGGGAGGACTAGGTATCATAATGACAATGACCCCCCCCTCCAGAACTAAGTGTCCTTGTCAAATGTATTTATTAAGTGTTGAATGTGCAGTGTCTATATTGCTGTTAAAACCGTGAGGTGGGGAGTGTCGGGCCACGCGGGACAATGCCCCCCACGACCCGGACCCCCCGCCCCTTCACAGCTGCTTCACAGCTGTATGTGGACCCAAATATGGATGTTTTAAGATGGTCAGTTTATTTTCTGTGACTTCAGTTCAGACTTGAGTGCATATGTTTGATGAACAACTTTGTGTTGGCGTTTCACTTTCGCACTTTGAACGCCACGGTCTCTGAACGTATGAGACACTGGTTTTGTCCCAGTGGGAAGATTGAACCAGGATGAATCTGTCCATTCTGGGTTGAACTTTCCTTTCCACCTGTTAAGCTTCTCATCTCTGTATATAGCCAAGCTAATTACCGTATTTTGACGACCATTCGGCGCCGTGTGGAAAGGCGCACCCTCAGTTTTGTGTCATTTCTGTATTTAAAAACACACACACAGCGCGCCGTGTGGAAAGGCTCCGTCAACACACGCGGAGCGCCGCCTGAACACACACACAAGCATACAAGTGTGCATATTTAAAAATAGAGCGGGAACAAAACTTAGTTTGATTGTACTTTATTTAAGACATTACATTAATCAGTTGTCAGAGGACTCAGCGCGTCAGGTTTCATCCGAGCCTGATCAGCTGAGACGGGCAGGAGCCCGCAGCTCTCTGGCTGCGGAGCAGCCGAGTCTTTCCGATGCTTTTGAGAAATCCCGACCAACAGTCCAGTCCGGCAGACACGACAGCCCGCGCATCTACATGTACAATCCTTCAGCAGTAACGATGGAGCCGCCCGAGCGGCACCGACCTCCCCGGCCGCGGGGACGCGTCGGGATAAATGATCAGACCGCGCTCGCTCGCTCTGGACGCAGACCCAAGTAATCGATCCCTGATCCTGGCGAATCTAAACGTACTCTGTGCAAAATGAATGATTTACTCTGTAAATACACACCATTTCTCTTACTATTACACGTACAGCTAGCTGAGTGTCTTCTCCTCATTTGGTTGGGAGTTGCTATGCAGTCCCGCTGCCCCCGCGGCCCACACGTACAAAACTGATTTTTTTTTGCGGCCCACTAGGTGGCGCTCGCGGCCCAAGTGTGGGCCGCGGCCCTATGGTTAAGAATCACTGGTTTAAGACACACAAGGAATTTGTGGTGGTGATTGGTCCAATATAAAAGAACAAATAATATTAAAGAAGTGGAAGAAAAGAGAAATACAACATAAAAAACACAAATCAAATCTAAAAACTAACAGTTAACAATTACAACACAGGCTTATTTCTATGTTTTTATATTAATATTATTAATAATTCCCAGGTGAAACTGCAAGAGAACAACTTCCACCTCCAAAAGAGGAAATAACAACAATCAATCTTATAGAACAAAAACGTCAAAAATGAAGAGGAAACTTGTTTATCTTATTTGAGTTTACAGAACTCAGCTGATTTTCCAGAACCGGAGTTAATCCCGACTCCAGCGTGGAGCGGCCGAGTGAAGGAGGTCTGGACTCTGTGGAGGAGGGTCGTGGTTCCAGAGACGCTGTAGAAGGACAGAACTCCTGCTCTGTGATCCAGGTAAACTCCTATTCTGGAGGAAGCAGGACCTGAGACGGAGGTGTTGATGCTGTTGTACCAGAACACATAACTGCCTGAGTAACACTCTAGAGACCAAGATTTATCATTCCATCCAAATGCACTTTCCCACCCTGATCTGCTGATATTCTTGTATGAAACTGCTACATAAACTCCACCTGCTGTCTCCACCTCCCAGTAATGACGTCCAGTCAGACTCTCTCTACTCAGAACCTGACGATAATAATCATCACTGAATCTGTCTGGATGATCAGAATAAGACTGAGGTTGGTCCATAACTGTCACCTCTCTGTTCTGCTCTGACAGTAACAGATCTCTGTTTACTGTGTTTGGATCCAGAGTGATTTCACATGAATATTTCAAGAATCCAGCTCTGCTCGTTGGTTCTGGTTCTGGTTCTGGTTCTGGTTCTGGTCCTGGTTCTGGTTCTGGTCCTGGTTCTGGTCCTGGTTCTGGTCCTGGTTCTGGTTCTGGTCGTAACAGTAAAACATCCACGTCAGCGACGGCCAGTGAGACGTTTGTCCACGTGTCTCTCAGGATGTCCTGTAGTCGACCTCTGACCTCTGACACGGCTGCTGCCACGTCCTGAAAGTACCTGTTGAGGCCAAAGTTCATCTTGGTTCATCCTTTATTTGAAAGAAGGCATATATGAATTGGTTTGCATAAAAATGCATTTTGATTACATTTCTAGCGAGAAATATATATTTTACTTTCATAATATTCACTCAGTGAATGTACATGATCACTCGCTTGTTCGTTGTTGCAAAGTGTTTTCAGATCTGGCCAGAATAAAGGCTGATTTATGGTTCTGCGTTACACCAACGGTCGATTTAACGCGGTACCCTAATTCAGACTTAATTTGAAGCTGCAACGTTTTCAACCTGATCTCACAAAAATCCGTGAAATGCCCACGACCTCTCACCACTATTTTCCGTGGCACCAGCACGGAAAGTGGTAAATTCCGTGTGAGCACCACGGATATTGTACTTGTGCGAAGTCAATTGGGATCCGTTGTAAACCGTTTGCTACTTCTAACCAATCATAAGTGGTGCTTTAACCTAACCAGACCTTAACCAGAGCGTCGTCCAGCCACAAAATATCATTTTTAATGGCTTTTGAACCAGGGAGTGGAAACAGGCGATATTTAAATTACCGTATTTTCTGGACTATATATCGCACCTGCATATAAGCCGCACCCGTTCTATTAAAAAAAAAAAGATATGCAAGAAATGATATTTATGTTGTTAGATTAGATATTTACTACATGTACAGAAGGATTTTGAACTGTAAATGATGTACATGTTTGTACTTAAATAGATCCTTTCCTAACAGTGTCTTTTAACACGGCAGCAACTTTGCTGATTAAAACGAGACAGAACCAAGAGAAAATAACCAGTATTTATTTATCTATTTATCTGTTTGAAATCTGCTTCTACTTCTATCTGCTAAAGAAGAAGTAGCGTATTCTTCTTTGCATTTATTTTGTTTTAGTTTGGAAGCGTTGGAAGAAAAATCCACGGAATAGAACTTTTGTGTAAGCCGCATGGTTGAAAACCTATGGAAAAAGTAGCGGCTTATAGTCCAGAAAATACGGTAATTGTTGTAACCATTCTCCCATTTCGTCAACCACAGGGAATTCCCTGAGTGTCCCCTCTACGTCATAGAGTGATGAGCAGAGATCCTGATCACGTGACGAGTGCCCCGACGTGGACGTCGAAGTAAACGGTTAAATATATTGTGCTTTTGAACGGTAAATATTTAAATAAACTGTACACAGGTACATTTACAACTTATATTGAATCACTGTGAATACATCAATGTCATTTACATGACGTTAAATAAACTATCCTAAATAAACAAACATATTTACAATTCCTTAACATACATCTTCTCTATAAAATGTAGTTACTAATTCAGATGCACTAGATAATACATATATTCAATTGATATATGTTTTTTAAAACGTTTTTATACGTTAGGGTTAACCCAAACTAATGTGACTACAAATATGGCGCTGATTAGCATAAAGCTGTATAGCATGCCTCTAGGGAAATGTGGTTCTTACCAAAAAATTTTTTTTTTCACAGAAATGAAGGTTGTTAATACTAAAATAAGAGTGCATATAGTAGTTTAAGGGCATGATACACACATTTGTGTCAATATATTTTAAATATATAATTGTTAAATGTGTGAAAATCACTTCAAATACATCAATGTAACAAATACATCCTGGGTCAGAATGACATACAGTTTGGAAGTGACGCTGGATCCGCGTACCGATGTGCATGTCGAAGTAAACGGTTAAATACGTTGTATATATGCAGTACCTGAGAGGACGGATGTTGATGCCGGAGGAGTGTGTGGACTGACTGAGTGGTGACAGTGAGGGGCAGCTGTGGAGGAACTGGTTGTGGTCCCCAGTTTCGGAGAGCTGCTTCATCTCAGCGTCTCTCCTCTTCAGGTCAGTGATCTCCTGCTGCAGCTTCTCCTCCAGCTCTCTGACTCTCCTCACTTCAGTTTCCTGCTGGGATCTGATCTGCTGCTTCACCTCAGAGCTTCTCTTCTGGAGGAGAGAGATCAGCTCAGTGATCATCTCCTCACTGTCCTCCACTGTTTTATCAGCAGACTGATCGATGGCCTCCACCTCCTGCTGAAGCAGCTTCACATCTTTCTCTCTGTCCTGGATCTGCTGCTGGATGTGTTCTCGACTCAGCTCCATCTCTCTCTGCCTCTCCGTCCTTTCTGCTGCAGCTGAGACTGTGTCGTGGCCTTTATGTTCATCCACAGAGCAGAGATAACAGATACACTTCTGATCAGTACGACAGAACATCTTCCTCACCTCACCGTGACGGGGGCAGATGTTGTCCTGCAGGTTCTTACAGAGATCCACCAGCTGGTGTTTCTTTAGTGGAGCCGCATCACGGTGAGGTTGGAGGTGTTTCTGGCAGTAAGAGGCCAGACAGATCAAACAGGACTTGACAGCTTTCAGTTTTCTCCCAGAGCAGACATCACAGGCCACATCTTCAGGTCCAGCATAGCAGTGATCAGCAGGAGCAGCTTGGAGTCCAGTCTTCTTCAGTTCCTCCAATGAATCAGCTAACATGGTGTTTTTCAGCAGCTCAGGCTTCGGAATAAACGTGCGTCGACACTGAGGACAGCTGGGGAGTTTCTTCTCTCCTTCATCCCAGAAGTCCTTAATACACTTCATACAGTAACTGTGTCCACAGGGAATAGTCACCGGATCCTTTAAAAGATCCAAACAGATGGAACAAGAGAATTTAACTGGGTCGAGCGGGTTTTCCTGCTGCGCCATCGTCCTCTTCGTAGCAACTGTCAGACAGTTTAACCTTCCCCTGAACAAAAACTCTGAGTAATGAAGGATTGCTTCACTCAGGGGCGGGGCTGAACACGATAAGGTCAGATATCTCAACACCTGGCTGCACCACGTGACTGATTCAGCCGTTAAACCCTCAGGCTCCGTTCGAAGTTCAAGTTCAAGTTTATCTATATAGCACTTTAAAAACAACAACAGCTGACCAAAGTGCTGGACAAGTGAAGAAAAATAAAAACAAAACAGGACAATGTAACATAAAACAGATAAATGAACTACACACACACTTAAAAACAGCCATAGAAGGAGCCGGGCGTAGGTGCAGCGGCAGCTCGGTCCAGAGTTCGGGGCCAGTTACTGCAGAGTCAAGTCAAGTCAAGTCAAATTTTATTTTATATAGCACATAAACAAACGGCTGAGCCGCAACCAAAGTGCTTCACAGAAAGTGCTTTAAAAAGCGAAGACATAAAAAAGGGACTAGAAAAGGGCTAAGAGAAAACATCTGATAAGACAATATAAAAGACACTAATTAAACGCAAGGGAAAAAGGTGGGTCTTTAACTGAGATTTAAAAATATGTAAAGAATAAATAGTCAAGAAAGATGAAGGCAGCAATCGTACAGATATAAGCAGAGGAAGCTACAGGTCTATAGAGGTCTATATAGGGATCTACAGGTCTATAGAGGTCTATATAGGGGTCTACAGGTCTATAGAGGTCTATATAGGGGTATACAGGTCTATAGACGTCTACAGGGGTGTCTACAGGTCTATAGAGGTTTATATAGGGGTCTACAGGTCTATAGAGGTTTACATAGGGGTCTACAGGTCTATAGAGGTTTATATAGGGGTCTACAGGTCTATAGAGGTCTACAGGGGTGTCTACAGGTCTATAGAGGTCTATATAGGGGTCTACAGGTCTATAGAGGTTTATATAGGGGTCTACAGGTCTATAGAGGTTTATATAGGGGTCTACAGGTCTATAGAGGTCTATATAGGGGTCTACAGGTCTATAGAGGTCTATATAGGGGTATACAGGTCTATAGAGGTCTATATAGGGGTCTACAGGTCTATAGAGGTCTATATAGGGGTCTACAGGTCTATAGAGGTCTACAGAGGTGTCTGCAGGTCTATAGAGGTCTACAGAGGTGTCTACAGGTCTATAGAGGTTTACATAGGGGTCTACAGGTCTATAGAGGTTTATATAGGGGTCTACAGGTCTATAGAGGTCTATATAGGGGTCTACAGGTCTATAGAGGTCTACAGAGGTGTCTACAGGTCTATAGAGGTCTACAGAGGTGTCTACAGGTCTATAGAGGTTTACATAGGGGTCTACAGGTCTATAGAGGTTTATATAGGGGTCTACAGGTCTATAGAGGTCTACAGGGGTGTCTACAGGTCTATAGAGGTCTATATAGGGGTCTACAGGTCTATAGAGGTTTATATAGGGGTCTACAGGTCTATAGAGGTTTATATAGGGGTCTACAGGTCTATAGAGGTCTATATAGGGGTCTACAGGTCTATAGAGGTCTATATAGGGGTCTACAGGTCTATAGAGGTCTATATAGGGGTCTACAGGTCTATAGAGGTCTACAGAGGTGTCTGCAGGTCTATAGAGGTCTACAGAGGTGTCTACAGGTCTATAGAGGTTTACATAGGGGTCTACAGGTCTATAGAGGTTTATATAGGGGTCTACAGGTCTATAGAGGTCTATATAGGGGTCTACAGGTCTATAGAGGTCTACAGAGGTGTCTACAGGTCTATAGAGGTCTACAGAGGTGTCTACAGGTCTATAGAGGTTTACATAGGGGTCTACAGGTCTATAGAAGTTTATATAGGGGTCTACAGGTCTATAGAGGTCTATATAGGGGTCTACAGGTCTATAGAGGTCTACAGAGGTGTCTACAGGTCTATAGAGGTCTATAGAGGGGTCTACAGGTCTATAGAGGTCTATTTAGGGGTCTACAGGTCTATAGAGGTCTATATAGGGGTCTACAGGTCTATAGAGGTCTATTTAGGGGTCTACAGGTCTATATAGGTTTATATAGGAGTCTAAAGGTCTATAGAGGTTTATATAGGGGTCTACAGGTCTATAGAGGTCTATATATGGGTCTACAGGTCTATAGAGGTCTATATAGGGGTCTACAGGTCTATAGAGGTCTATAGAGGGGTCTACAGGTCTATAGAGGTCTATAGAGGGGTCTACAGGTCTATAGAGGTTTTCAGGGTGATCAGGTTGATCATCAGTTCAAACGTAACAGCGTTAGTTTCTGATTTCACCACTAAAACCACTGAAGGGAGATTTTCTGCAGCTCCTTCGCAGACCAGCTGAATCAGATGGTTGCCATGGCAACCTTTGATTAACATGAGGCGGGCGTGTCCCAGTCTTCTCAAAGCTGGGGGGGGGGTCACTGATGAGTTGAGCTGACCCCCTGCATGTTCACAACAACACGTCTGGACAAGTTTTGGAGGTTCAGAGTTTATTAGTTAGTTTATTTAAAAGGGCACAATGCGATTTAATACTTTTACACGTAGGTCATAAAGTTTCCTATTGCCGTTATCGGTCGGCTTTTGTCCCCGCAGCTCATCTCTGAGTTTACGTGGCATTATTACGTCTCCCAGAATAACCTACAGGTTAATGATTCATGAAAATGATGTGAATCATAAATCGTGTTTACTTTGTGTTTACGTCTCCCAGAACAACCAGCCGACGGGTTAATGACTCAGCAAAATGACGTGTCATAAATCGTGTCATAAATTATTCCATCAGCGAGAGACACGATTACTGAAAACAAAGTAAGAAGCTCTGAATCAGCAGCAGGAACCAAAAACAGAAAACTTATTTCACTAGTAGCACTATTGGCACTATTAGCACTAGTAGCACTATTAGCACAAGTAGCACTATTACAACCTGAGCTCACAAAAATCCGTGAAATGCCCACGACCTCTCACCACTATTTTCCGTGCTACCAACACGGAAAGTGGTATAATTCCGTGTGGGCACCACGGATATTGTACCATGCAAAGTCAATGGGATCCGTGGTCGTGATATATACACGGATTATGACATTATTATTATTTATATATTATTCTTTGTTATAGTGGCTAAAATATGCGTTTTTGTAGCGCAAGGTACTGTTTATTACTGTCCTTTTGTAAAAGCACGTTTTTAACGCTGTTTTAGCAGTGTTTTAATGAGGTTTTAATGGGAGCACCACGGATATAGTACTATGCAAAGTCAATGGGAGGCGTGGTCGTGATATATACACGGATTATGACATTATTATTATTTACATATTATTCTTTATTATAGTGGCTAAATTATGGGTTTTTGTCGCGCAAGGTACTGTTTGTTACTGTCAGTTTGTAAAAGCATGTTTTTAATGCTGTTTTAGCAGTGTTTTATTGAGGGTTTAATCGGAGCACCACAGATATAGTACTATGCGAAGTCAATGGGATCCGTCACCCGATTTGACTGCTGTCATACCATTGAATGAAGGACAAAACGATAACAATCATCCCATAGATATGGGCCAGTAGGGCCCTACTCTACCTACTAGTAGGCGCAGGAGGCTGTTATCGCTCCTTTCTATGGCTAACCACATGTTATTAATGCTTGCTATGAGCTCACACCTCATTATCGCCCTTTTCTATGGCTAACCCCATGTTATTAATGCTCAGTAGGCACAGAAGTTTTGTTATGAAGCTCACACCTCACCTCCCTTTATTATGTATTTAGCTAGAATTTTAAAACCTGAACAATAGAATTCAACGTAAAATGCCGGATCTTGTCCATTAAAAACAATACGTTTTGGAACATAGTGTAACGACCACAGATAAGATAAGGCCTTGCCCGCCTGGGCAACACATCAGCATTCGGCTGACTGGTTAGTGCAGTAGACTGTGGTCTGGGAGACTGTGGTTCGAGACAACACTCTGGGCACGACTTGTTCGCCACAGTATTTTCCTCATTGTGTTATGGTTTTCTTTTAATATCTTTAACATTTCTAAACACAAAAACACGAAAGTGTCCTTCATAATTCAAAAATACAATAGGTTCATGTTAAGGACATCCGTTTTAATTAGTTCTCCTTCGATTATGACAAGTTATTAATGCTTAGGGTGTAGAAACCTCTAGCTCTGAGAGCCTCCTGACTAATGGTATGGGGCCTATTTTGTGTCTTTTTTTGCACAGTTCACTAACGCTTTGAGCTAGGAGGCTGAAATTCTAGACTCTGTATCAGGAGGTGACTGTCATCCACTGTGCCAAGTTTCAGATCTGTGTGACCTTCGGAAGTGTCAAAGGTCACAGCGTGTGTTGCGTTTCGGCCCTGCAAAGCCTATTTGGTGTCTTTTTTTGCACAGTTCACTAACGCTTTGAGCTAGGAGGCTGAAATTCTAGACTCTGTATTAGGAGGTGACTCTCATCCACTGTGCCGAGTTTCAGATCTGTGCGACCTTCGGAAGTGCCAAAGGTCACCGTGTGGTGACTTTTTTGGGCCTTTTTTGTGTGTTTTTTGAATAATTCACTAACGCTTTGAGCTGGGAGGCTAATTTCTGACTATGTTGCAATGCAGAAGGCCCTTTGCTAGGATCTTTTGGTCCCGTGGCTGTACGACTTCCACAGAGCTAGTTGGCGTTGCAGAGGGTTCACAGAGTTGAGACTTGGCAAGCTCAAACAAAGGCCCCATATGGAGGCCACAGGTCAAGTTTTACTTGGTTTGGTCAAATGTTGTGGCAACGGCGTCCGTTCGAACGTTGGAAAAGGTGAAGTTTCAAAGCCCCGCCCATCGAAAAGTACAGGTCCGATCTGCACCAAACTAACGTCTGTCTGTTCAGGGGATGCCCCCAAACAACATATAACAAATCAGACTTCTATGACTTCTGCAACAGTGTTTCCTCCGAAACGTCCTGGCTGGTTAGGAGGGTGTAGAAACGTATAGGTCTCAGAGCCTCCTGACTAATGGAATGGGGCCTATTTTGTGTCTTCTTTTGCATAGTTCACTAACGCTTTTAGCTAGGAGTCTGAAAACCTCAATAAAACACTGCTAAAACCGATTTTAAGGCTCTTTTACTTGTTTTTAAGTGTCTTAACGGCCTTGGCCCTTCTTATCTTTCAGACCTGCTTGTACCATATCGGCCCTCGCGGACCCTGAGATCCTCCGGTACCGGCCTTTTATCTGTTCCCAAAGTTAGAACCAAAACCTTTGGTGAAGCTTCATTTCATTTTTATGGCCCACGCCTGTGGAACAGCCTGCCGGAGGAATTCAGGGCCGTAGAGACTGTCGATGCTTTTAAAGGTCGGCTCAAGACTCACCTTTTTAAATTAGCTTTTAACTGAATCTCCTTTTACTTGTTTAGCACTACTTATTAATGTTTTCCTCTATGTCATTTTATTCCTCTTAAGTTCCTCTTAAAGCTTTTATTAATTACTTATTTATTTTATTACTTATTTACTCATTTATTTTTTAATGTTGCTTCTACTGTCAGTGTACTTATGGGCACTATTAGTGCCCATAAGTTATCTTTTATATTAACATTAATTTATGCTGTTTTTAGTATGTTTTACACTCCTTTTAGTTCTGTTCATATCTTGTTTATTGTTTCTTAGTTCTCAGCGCCAGTGTTCTCCTCATGGGGGCCCTCCATGCCGGGAGCTTGGTCTGCCTACGGGGGGCTGTCCTGGCCTGGATAGTTGGGGTCCTACTGTCCTGGATAGTTGGGGGTCCTGCTGTCATGGCCTGGATAGTTGGGGGTCCTGCTCCAGGGCCTGGATAGTTGGGGGTCCTGCTTCAGGTCCTGGATAGTTGGGGGTCCTGCTCCAGGGCCTGGATAGTTGGGGGTCCTGCTCCAGGGCCTGGATAGTTGGGGGTCCTGCTGTCCGGGCCTGGATAGTTGGGGGTCCTGCTGCAGGGCTTTATAGCCGTGGTGTGGGCCCCTCTCTGTCTGGGTCCGGGGGGTCTCTGCAGCGGCGTCCCCTGTAGTCGTGGGCTTGGACAGCTCTCGGTGTGGATGGCTCACATAGGACGGTGTTTCCTCACCTGGTCTATCAGCTCAGCCATACTCCATTTTTATCACAAGGGTGGGGGGTGCCGGGTGGGTCTGCATCTGTATAGTATGCTGTGTGTATGTGTGTGTATGTCTTATGAATGAGGGTACGGGGAGTGTGTGTGTGTAGGGGGGGGGGGGGGTTAGGGGGTCAAGGGAGATTGTTTTTTTTTATGTATCTTTGTGAAGCACTTTGTGTTGCACTCCAGTTGCATGAAAAGTGCTATATAAATAAATCAAGTTTAAGTTTAAGTTTAAAACAGCGTTAAAAACATGCTTTTACAAACTGACAGTGAAAAACAGTACCTTGTGCGACAAAAACTCAGTTCAGCCACTATAACAAAGAATAATATGTAAATAATAATAATAATGTCATAATCCGTGTATATATCACTACCACGGATCCCATTGACTTTGCATGGTACAATATCCGTGGTGCTCCCATTAAAACCTCAATTAAACACTGCTCAAACAGCGTTAAAAACGTGCTTTTACAAACTAACAGTAACAAACAGTACCCTGCGAGACAAAAACGCATAATTTAGCCTCTATAACAGAGAATAATATATAAATAATAATAATGTCATAATCCGTGTATATATCACGACCACGGATCCCATTGACTTTGCATGGTACAATATCCGTGGTGCTCCCATTAAAACCTCAATAAAACACTGCTCAAACAGCGTTAAAAACGTGCTTTTACAAACTAACAGTAACAAACAGTACCCTGCGCGACAAAAACGCATAATTTAGCCTCTATAACAAAGAATAATATATAAATAATAATAATGTCATAATCCGTGTATATATCACGACCACGGATCCCATTGACTTTGCATGGTACAATATCCGTGGTGCACACACGGAATTATACCATTTTCCGTGTGTGCACCACGGAAAATAGTGGTGAGAGGTCGTGGGCATTTCACGGATTTTTGTGAGATCAGGTTGGGTTGGATGAGAAGTATAAACATAATTGGTTTGTACGTGTCTGCTCTCTGAAACACATGTTAATGCTCAATAGTGCATATATATGGTTCTTTAATATATTTGCATTATACTAAGATGCATTCATTTTCAATGTCTTTTAGCCTTAATGTTTTTCCCCGCTTATATTACTTTTACTTTTATACTTTAAGTATTTTTGAAACCAGTACTTTAAACTTTTACTTGAAAATTTTTTTTTTGAGTTGATACTTCAACTTCTGCAGGAGTATTTTTGAACTCTAATATCTATACTTCTACCTGAGTAATGAATGTGAATACTTTTGACACCTCTGTCTTTAACACTCGTCCTGACCTTTCCTGTTTTCTTCACTGACGGCTCTGCTTATAAAAATGGAATACCATACGTAGGTTATACAATTTGTGACAATTCTTAATTTTTTATTTTTTTTTGCCCTTGTCTGCACACATATTAATAATTGATACTATGACGGTAGAAACCAAAAGCATACACACGTGCATTATTACTATATTTAATATATATACATATATATACGCATACATATGCGTACACATACATAAATATACACATACAAACCCAGTGATTTTTTTTTTTTTTTTTTTGGGGGGGGGGGGGTGGGGGTGACGACATCCACTGCCAATCCAGGAAGCAGGAACACATGGAAACACGCACTGGAAATCTGCAACAAAAAACCACAAACAAAACACGAAACCGGCACGGAGCCAACCAAAACACGAACAGCAATCGACCTAAATCTTGAGATCTGATCGCAGTCTGAGCTAAGCTACCGTTACCGCTACCTAACCCCAAAAACTGTGTGTTTGTGTGTGTGTGTGTGTGTGTGTGTGTGTGTGTGTGTGTGTGTGTGTGTGTGTGTGTGTGTGTGTGTGTGTGTGTGTGTGTGTGTGTGTGTGTGTGTGATAAACCAAACAAAGCTCCACCTGAAGTGTATCTAGAGTGGGGGAGGGGGGGGAGCAACCCCGCCACCCGCGAGACCAGAGGCCGACACGGAAGAGCCCGGAACCCAGGCCACCGGCGACCCCACAGAGGGGAGAAGCAGGAGGGAGGCAACCCACCGCCTGCGAGGCCCCCTCCCCCCCCGGCAGCGGCCGAGGGGTCCGCGGGCGGGGCCCCCACGGCGCGGGAAGAAGCAGCCAGGGATCCCGCGGCGGCGGACCGCGACCCAGGCAATCCCCGGCCACCTGGTCCGGGCCGGACACGCGGCCAGGAGGCCTAATAATAATAATAACCATCTTTGTATAATATAATATTGATAAATTATTAAGTTTTGATGTCCTGCCAATGGAGGCTCAAACCCTCCATGGCAGGACCCTTCCATACCGCATTCTCACCGACACAGACACACGATCACGTACCGTTTCCCCCTCCCCAGGGGGGTCCAGCACCGCCAGAAGGCGCCCCAGGCTGCACGGCGGGCCCCGCCAGGCCCGGGTACCCCGACCCACCTATCCCAGGCCGGTGAGGGAACGCGGGTGATGTGGGACCCCCTCCCCCCCCTGGTGTTGAGTGCATGTGATTAATGCCATAAAAACAGGGAGGGGGGAGGGCCAAGTATCGATTTGACACCGACCCGCCCCCTCCCGAACTACGTGTCCTTGTCAAATGTATTTATTAAATGTTGAATGTGCAGTGTCTATTTTGCTGTTAAAACCGTGAGGCGGGGAGTGCCGGGCCACGCGGGACAATGCCCCCCACGACCCGGACCCCCCGCCCTTTGCCTATGTGCGTATGAATCGTGTAGGGGGGGAAGGAGGGGGAGCGGAGGCCGAAGCCAGGAAGCAGGACCAGCAAAGCCGGCCCTGATAAGACACCCGCGCCCCCCCACCGGCCATCCAGTAGACGGGGGCCGGCCCTCCGAGCCGGGCCAGGGCCCCACCGTACCTCCACGGGCGCCCCCGGCGCCGCCGGAGCCCCCAGACGGAGGGGGAAACGGTCCAACATCCTCCCATTCATACTGACAACATAAGACATAGACACCTGGGAATGGTGCCACCCCGCCGCCGCGCCCGCCCGTGCACCCCCCGGTCAGGGGAGGCCCGATCCCCGGACCCGGCCCCACCCCCCCCCCCGAGGCCACCCCGGCGGACACCCCAAGGGTCACGGAGTCCCCACATCCGCAGGGGCACTCGGCCCCTGCCCAGCGACGGAGGACCAAGGCAGCAATGCCCCCCGAGCGCAGACAGCCACCCCCCACCCAGGCAGGGCTGGGCCCTCCGAGTGGGACCCCCCCGTCCACGGCCCAGCCCTCCCCGGGAGACCCGGAGACGCCCAAGCCACAGCCCCCCGCCCGAGCCCCCCCAGCCACCCCCCCATCGCCATGAGGCAACCCCCCCCACAGGCCCCCAAGGCCCCCACCGGCCAGGGACAAGGCTCCGCGGCCCCCCCCACCGCCCCCCAGGGGCCACCGGAGGCCCGCGCCCCAGACCCCCCAAGCCGACCCCCAACCCCATTTAGATTCCTAAAATGATTGATACATAAACTGGATTTTTGTTTCCAATTTACTAGAATGGTTTTCTTTGCGATACATAAGGCAGTGAGAACCCGGTGTGTCCAATTAGGTTCTATTTGAGTGTCTCCCAGGTGACCTAATATACATACCGTGGGGCACACTGGGATTCTGTGGTTGATCCATGTGGATAAATCCTCACAAATCTCCTTCCAGAACCTCTGTACCGGTGTACAGAACCATAAAGCATGCATATAATTATCTGGGGTGTTCTCTGTGCACTGTGAACAGATATTAGAGGTGACAAAGCCCATCTGGAACATCCTTTGTCCAGTATAATGTATTCTATGAACTTTGTACTGTATAAGTTGTAAGTTTGGGTTTTTAGTCATAGTAAACGTATTTAAGCATATTTGTGACCAAGAAAACTGGTCGGTGTTAAGAGAGAGATCCGCCTCCCACTTGGAAGTCGGAAGAGAGACTGAATCGTCCAGTTTAGATACTAACCTGTAGAGTTTTGATAACAACTTTAAAGTGCTTAGATTCAATAAATCTATTATCTTAGCGGGAAGTTGTAAGTTTAATTGACTAATTTTGTATGTTTTATTTATTATGGCCTTAAGTTGTTGATACTCTAAAAATGTATTCCTGCTAACTCCGTATTGAACAATAAGTGTATTGAAAGGTACAAACTGTCCTACAATTACGTGCTGTAAATACCGTATTCCCTGATCTCTCCATTGAACGAAATTAACCATCTTTTTATCATTTTTCACGATGTCTGGGTTGTTCCATATGGGAGTACGATCACATGGAAAAGGTGAAATTTTAGCTACTTTAAGAAATTCCCACCAAGCTGATAAAGTTGTGCTAATATTAATGCTTTTGAAACATTGATGACGTTTGATACTTTGACTAATAAATGGTAACTCTGAGATTTCTAGTTCGTTGCAAAACACTTGCTCTGAGTCCAGCCATTGACTATCTAAAGGATGATCTTTTGACCATTTTACAATATACTGTAATTTATTGGCAAGGAAGTAATACTGAAAATTAGGTAGCTCTAAACCTCCATATTCTTTAGATTTTTGCAATGTCTTTAAACTAATGCGTGGAGTTTTATTTTTCCACAGGAATTTTGATACATATGAGTCCAACGATTTAAACCAGGAAAGAGGGGGTTTGCATGGTATCATTGAGAAAAAATAATTTACTTTTGGTAAAACCATCATTTTAATGGTGGCTATTCTACCCATGAGTGAAATGGGGAGAGAGCTCCATCTGGAAAGATCATCTTCTATTTTCTTTATAAGCTGAACATAATTTAATTTTATTAACTCTGACAGCCTAGGGGAGATGTTTATACCTAAATATCTAATGTTCCCTGATTGTAATTGAGTATTGGTTTTATTCCTAAAATTGCAGTTAACACACAAAACAGTGGATTTAGACCAATTAATAGAATAGTCAGAGATGAAAATCCCTCTATAAGTGCGATTGTCTGTGATAGTGAAGATCGTGAGTTCTGGAGGAAGAGGAGTACGTCATCCGCATAAAGACTTATTTTGTGCTCTAATATTTTTCATTGTATACCTTTAATATTTTGATTTTGTCTAATAGCTGCTGCTAAAGGTTCGATAAATATTGCAAATAATGAGGGAGATAGAGGGCAACCCTGTCTAGTGCCTCTTTGCAAGGTAAAACTTGTAGGGATTTGATCATTTGTCCTTACACGTGCCTTGGGAGAGCTGTATAATATTTTTATCCAGTCAATGAAAGATTCACCAAATCCAAATTTATGTAAGGTTGCCAATAGAAACTGCCAATTTACCTTATCAAATGCTTTTTCCGCGTCTAAGGATATAATAGTAGTTTCCTGTTTATTGATACTCGAATAGTCTATAATATTTAATAATCTGCGAATATTAGTAGAGGAATGTCTACCTTTAATGAAGCCTGTTTGATCCGGATGTATAATAGAAGGGGTGACTCTTTTCAGACGTTCAGTAAGGGCCTTGCTAATTATTTTACACATTTATCAATGTCTACATTTATCAATGAAATTGGGCGGTAGCTCGATGGGAGCAAGGGATCTTTATCCGGTTTTAATAAAAGACTAATATTAGCAGAGTTCATATTTAAGGGTAAGCTTTTATTCTCCCTAATATTTAGAATCATTTTATAAAATGTTGGTGCTAATATGCTCCAGAATTCCTTATAAAATTCAGCTGGGAAACCATCTGGGCCCGGAGCTTTATTATTGGGCATATGTTGAAGAGCTTCATGGAGTTCTCCTATTGAGAGCGGTGAATCTAAATTCGTAACCTGTTCCTGATGTAACTTTGGCAGATTCATTTCTCCAAGAAACTCATTAATGGATTGATCAGATGGTTCAATTTATGACGAGTATAATTTATAGTAAAAGTCTCTAAAGACTGAATTTATTAAACAGGGATCTGGGTAACTTCCCCTGACTGGTCCTTAATAGATGTTATGGTTGTTTTTTCTTTGTTTATTTTTAATTGATTAGATAAATATTTTCCCGATCTGTTAGCATGCGCAAAGTTTTCCAGGCGAAGCCTTTGTACTAGAAACTGCTTTTTTGCGTCAATTATTTTATTTAATTCTATTTTAGTTTTCCTTATTTTGTTAAGGATACATTCAATTCTTAATTGTTGAAAGCGCCGCCTTGCCCTCCTCCAGCTCCACCCAAGTAGATGAAACTATATACACTGATCAAAAGGTAAAACTGTTACAATCTATAAGGATTCCAGATATGCTTTTGGTTGTATACACAATTTTATATATTGTGGGCGAACCAAGGATTTATCACATCCTCGGAGACACCCGTTAAATGTAGTTAGTTGATTGGTGAACTGTTACAAACCTGTCAACTACCTTGATCTATTGCTTTGTTTGCCTGTTTCACTAGGCAATGCTTCAGCTGACCATGCAGCAAAAGAAACTGCCAAATTTGGCTTACCTGTCTATGTAAAACTTTGCCCTTCTATACCCGCTAATGACCTGGTTTCTCCTAATGATGTAGCCCTCCTACAAGAGACTACTGATATGAAGAAACACAGATTATAGCATTCCCGTGGTTGTAAAGATGTAAATAATTTGTGGGTCAGCAACGACGGCCGTGTTGTGAAACCCACATCCTTGTACCCGTGAATAGCATGCATGTCGCATAGCTGATCACAGTTAGCAATCACAGATGAGCAAAGGGGGAATGTGTCAGATAGTGTTGAAAGACTGATAAGCTCCAAGATTTGCATCCTATAAAAATATTGCAAACATTATCAACACTTCCCCCCACCGTGACTTTTTTGAAGCTCTGCAAATAGACATTATGTGAGGGATATGAAATTGTTCTTGTATGAAATTGTTCTTGTATGAAAATGTTCTTGTATGAAAATGTTCTTGTATGTGTAGAGAATTTTAAACTGGACTTAAATAGACAATGTTGACAACCGTCAATACCCATTAGGAAGCACAAACTCACGCCTCATGAAAGGATTATGGGTAGACCTATGACCATACCAAGTAATTCAGTTCTATATATGAAGAAGATGGACTTCCATGCCATGGATGAATCCATGATATCATTCTGTTCTACTAACTTCTGCTGTTCAGTCAATCCACAGAAAAGTAAAAGATGTCCAGTCTCTTCCTAGTGGCAAACCATGCCACAACCCGGAGACTGGGTTTGTGTCAGAGAAAACCTCGCTGGTCCAAGGCTCAACACGTCCTGCACCACCGACACTCGAGTGTGAGGGGCGCTAACCTGGTTCCACGCATCCCACTGCAAGAACACAACACCTCAACCATGCAGCGGAAACCAGCTGATTCCTTCTTCTTCCTGCCCGGAAGTAGCTGAGCTCCAGCACCCGGGACCTCTGCAGAGGAGCAGGGGAGCAGGGGAGCAAAGGAGCAGCACAGGCCAAACTGTGACTCCACATGCTCTCCTTCTGAAGAACCGCTTGTTAAGCCTAAAACAAGCCAAAATCCACTGCCCGATTCCATTGAGGATTATAGCTACCTTGCTACAATGGTTAATCGCTGTTCCATACCTCTACCAAATGATGTTTACTGGATTTGTGGCGTGAAGGCTTGTGAATATCTTCCAAACGGTTGGTCTGGAATATGTGGTCTGGGCCATGCGGTACCAGCCATGAGAATCGTTCACATTGTTAGAAGAGAATTGTACACACACACACAAACACCATGGACAAGATTTTTTGGTGCCCTCGTTCCAAATTACGGAGTCATGGCAGCTTTGGAACAGATAAGGGATTTATCCCATGTAGTTGAAGATTAGCCAACACCACTGCAAAAGGCATGCCTATGCTCTCACAAGAAATGACTGCTGTGAGGATGATGGATTTACTAGCTTCTCAAGGGGGAACTTGTGCTGTCATTAAAACTGAATGTTGTACATTTATACCCGCAATGCCACAGTCCAAGAAATAACGCATCACTTGAAAGATATTGCCAAAATGTTACATACACCTGTCATAAGTAGTTTGACTGGTTTAAAGAACAGTTAGGACACGTTGGTTACTTGATATTTGAATTTGCTTTGTTGGCTTGTTGTTATTTGGTTTCCGACCACATGTCTAAGGCTTACTTGCAAACATATGTATCACTCAAACTATTACTAAAATGATGTACTCCACTGTAAAAAAAAAAAAAAAAAAAAAAAATTGTGAATTGATGAAGCATTGTTACAGTTTGGCCCCCCTGCAGGGA
>NC_084591.1:2210514-2268014 GCF_033807715.1 Cololabis saira
TATAGTAGTACACTACTGAATGATAATTGTAGCATATAGAAAAACAGGATTGATGTAATATGGTATTACGATGACTGCTATATACAAATGATGTCGAAATACAAAAGTAAAGCAACGTTTTGGTTTTGGCTAGTAAAAAATCTGGTTGGCTAATAACTTTTTTCATCTACTAGCCACTTGGCTAGTAAGTCAAAAAGTTAATTTCAAGCCCTGTCAGCTTGTCATGAGAGATTGATCTACGTGTAGGGACAACAGACACATACAGCTCAAGCCAGCCAAGAAATACGTTTCACATACCCCGCAGGCGAGAGCGATGTTTGCTTTTCTTCGCCTTTTTCTCCTTATCCTGTCAGAGCTGGATTCAGAGCTGGATTCAGAGTCATCCTCACTGTCGTCTTCACTGTCATGCTGCATCTCAGATCCCCTCATCGCTTCATCATCACTGTCTTCTCTTCTGGACTGTTGAGCCTCCTTGAGACATGTCAAAGCTATGGATGCAAGGATTGATAGTTGATTACATCAGTTTGATTGCTTATTGTATACAAACACCTACAACAACAAACACAGCTATGACACAACTTTCGCACCCACAGCGTACACACCCATCATTCTTTAACCCTCGAGCATCCCTTAAAATTAATATACACTTTTTACCCATAGTCCAAATTTGCCTCATTGACTACCATCTCATAAAAGTGCAATAAAAATGTAATACATATTTATTTTCACTTTCACCACATAAAATCTTTTCAACAACTTCAGACCTAGCCATAGATATAAAGTTAATTATAATATTTAAACATTATTTTTACAACTCCTGATTTTTTCAATAGAAAAATCACAAAATATGCAATATTTTCAAAAATTAGGTTCAAAGTGAAATATATTACAGCATTGACTATGTCAATAATTGATAAAATTTATTTTGATGCATTATTATTTTTGGAACAATGATTGTTCATTTAAAAAAACTTACACTCTTTACCTTCATGTCCAAATTTGCCCCATCGACTCCCATTATAACCACATATTTTTTATGTACTGTAATTCTTACCTATTATAATTTTTTTCAGACGAATTCCTAATAAATCTAAGCCTCTACCTTCAAAATACAGAGAAAACAGGTTTTATGTCTGGTGACCCCCCCAAAACTAGCAGGGGCAGCAGAGCTTCATCACATCAAGTTTCAGTGACGTCTCATCCATCCCGCTCCCGTGTTTAGTTTGGGTCTTTCGTTTAAAACAGTGTCAGCCTTCACGAGGTGTATTAGCTTCTACACACACCCAGTTACATGACTGAGAAGTCAGTCTTTCAAATTTACCGACGTAAACTTCTTCTTCTCCATTATTCAAGTGTTACTGAGTCAAATATGCAGCATCTTTTTGAAAAGTTTACATTTTGTCAGAATGATGTATTTGTTATGACAACTCGAATTGTGAACTTTTCAAAAAAAAGTGCCATAAAGTTAACATTAAGAGCTAACAGTTTAACGTAGTTAGATTAATCTTACCATGTTTTCCAGATGAATTTCCCTTTTCCGCTTTTTCCTTGTGTGTGGTTATCCTGGTCCTGCAGGTGAGACTCCGAGCTCATCCATCTTGAGACGCTTCTGTAGCTGGGGCCGCGGTCAGTGCGCGCAAAGAAAAAAGTGCGGCTTGCGGCGTTCAGGCCAATTCGGAACTAAGGCTTTTAACTAAGGCCTAATATTGGTGCTCCTAATCGGGAAATTCAGAGTCTTCTTGGAGAATCAGTTTTCTGACATCACACAACAATGTCTAATGTCAATGTCTGGAACGCTTTGAAGACAGAAATGGGAGTTTTCAATGGGGAAACCCAGAGTTCTGAGGCGTCATGAACGCAGCATTAGCGCACACCAGAACTCAGGAGTTATCGCGGTGTAACCTGGGTGTAACAGCCTTGTAGGAGGAGCAGGATTTTCTGGCAGGACGGACAGTAATTTTAACAGGAGAGGAGGAGTGAAGATGGCGGAGTGAACGGTCGCGTTTTCTGCAGGCTCTGTTATTAAAATTTTAAAACCATCCTAAACAAACTTTACTTTGACAAAAAAACATCCAACTGCACAGGAACTTTCATAAATAACCCCTGAGCCCCACGGAGTTTTGGTTTCCTTGAGGCAGACCACTTTTTTCTCTGTTTTTTCAACGTGAACGAGATGGATAAGGACAGCAGCGCGGCTAAAGCTCAAATGCTAACAGACCACGACTACAACCTGCCGGCCATGCGGGAGGCTTGTGAAGAAGAGGAACGGGCAGAAATAGAGGTGATGATGGAAGAAAACCCCAAAATACTTCATGACCACACACCACTGCCAAGCCCAAATCCCAAAAAGCTGAAACCAAAGTCTCAAGACAAGGAAAACCAGCCGGGTGAGATTACAAACGAAACCATCTTTAATGCAATTCAAGCTGTGATAAAACGATTTGATGAACAAGATGACAGGCTGAAAACCTTTGAAAGTCGAATGGAAGCAAACTCACAAGCAGTGAGAGAAAATAAGGAAGAAATTGGCAAAATGAAAGAAGAAATGATGCTGCTGAGAAAAGAAAATGTTTCACTGAAGGAGATGTGTTTGGAGCAAGCCAGATATAAGAGAAGGATCTCAGACTGATGGGACTTCCCGAAAAAGACAAAGAGGACACAAGAGAGACTGTGATCGGCATCCTTACACGAGTAATCCCAGTATCAGTGGAGAAACTTCGAGAGTCAGTAGACACAGTGCACCGCCTGGGGAGGAGGGATGATGCAGCTACCAACAAGATGCCCAGACCTGTAATCATCCAATTTGCCCTGCGAACTGTTCGTGATGAAATATGGAGGAGATCAAGAGAGGCAAGAGTCTGCAAAGAGATGAACATTCAGTTCAAGGAGGATTTCTCAAAAGAAGATCGTGAGGCTCGTGCAAAGCTGTGGCCCAAGGTGCAAGAAGCCAGACGAAACGGGAAGAAGGCTTCGTTAAGAGAAGGTTTTGCTCTCATTGATGGACGCAGAGTTTACCCCTAACAGCTGCGTAGTTAGCAAATACTTTAGTTAAGTTTACAAATGCTTCTACCAACAGGAACTTAGAAACTTGGTAAGATATATTTATGTTTACAGAAGCAACTCTCAGGTACTTGTTAATCATATACTGTAAGTAGGAATCTTACCAGGTGAAAGTTTAACTGATCTAACTGTTCAAAGTGGTTTTAAGATTTAAATTCTAAAGTTGTTTTTTTTTATATAATGTTATTAAGGACAACATGTTCATTCCTGCATGGGAAAAACGAAGTTAAGCGCATTTTGAAACAATCATAATTTCTTTTATGTCATTGAATGTTAGGGGGTTGAAAAATAGCACAAAGCGTAAAGCCGTTTTTTTGTATGGTAAGGATCAAAAATCACAATGTGTTTTCCTACAGGAGACCCATTCTGCTACGACTGATGAAAAATTTTGGAAAATTCAGTGGGGGGATTCTGTTTTTTTTGCACATGGAACATCACACTCAGCAGGAGTCATGGTATTATTCAATAGATTTCCAGGCAGTATAATTGATCATAAAGAGGATTCTGAAGGTCACTGGGTAATGGTGGTAGTGGAGATAAATGACAAACGCTATATCTTAATATGTGTTTACGGCTATAACAACAAAGCAATGAATGTGAATTTCTATGCAGAATTAAGTCAACGTATAAATGAATGGAAAACAACATATACTTCAGATAGAGTGATATTGGGTGGAGACCATAATATAGCCCCAGATTCATGGCTAGACAGAATACCTCACAGAAACTCTCAACCTGTATATAGTGACACTATATTGACTTTATGTACAACAACACGGGTAATCGATTATTGGAGGACATCAAATCCAACATCTGTTCAATATACATGGTATAACTCTGCAGGAAACGGTCAATGTTCAAGACTAGATTACTGGTTGATTTCAGGTGAGCTATGCAATGATATCTCAAATTGTGAAATTTCAGCCGCTCCGCTCACAGACCATTGCATGATTAGTCTAACTTTATTAACATCTAAGCAACATCAGAATTCTCCAAATATTTGGAAGTTTAACAATGATTTACTACAGAATGTTGGATTTTGTGATCAAGTGAAGTCTCTTATCATGGAGGTTGAAAATTTAGACATGTGCGATGTTAGTGTAAGAGGAGATTTATTTTTGTTAAGTTTATTTTGGTAATTCATGGTTCAGTATTTTATAAATATATTTTGGTAGATTCTGATGTAAGTCAGGGACTATAGTTAAATTAGTCAGCATACCTGTTTTGATTAATATGTTTTACATAAGGCGGAGTGATACCGGTGGATGTTCAAAATTCCTACTCTGTTTTTGGGTCATTAAAGTACACGCGAACTCCGAAGCCGTTGTCCCCGTCTTTTCTCTTACTCACGACCCGAAATAAGACTAATTTACTCAAGTAAGGCTTCACTCAACACCAGCCTTACACTGGTGGCAGCGGGTTTTGTGGATTGCTGACTTTGCTGTGTTTGAGTTTTTGCCGGGGATAACAAGCTACCGCCGATTTTCTTTTTTTTCTGTCCCGCATCGTGGCCGGCTCCTGCTACGAGCTAACGCGGAGCTGCAGACTCGGTCAGTGCACGTTGGATTAAAGAGGACACGTACACCAAAAAAAAAAAAAAAAAAAAAACGGACTTTCAATTACCAAGATACGAACAAAGGACAGTGTTTGTGAGTAACAGAGACTGGCAAAGTGGATACTATTTCTGCTCTTCGTGGATTTTCAAACTGCTGCATATGGGAGATGTGCTGCTGTGGACTGATTTTCATGGGACTGCATGGTAATTTTGTCAACCTGTTACTCTGAATGCAACATCATTAAAGCGGACCCATCTAAATCAACAAAAGCTAAGACTTGGAAATTATATGGGCCCATTGTGAACTGTAACTACAATTTTTGTGCCTCTGCCAGAGAAGAAAAAGAGAACTATGACCAGTAACAGTGACTCAGGGAACGAACTGCCTTTTCAACCTGGTCCCACTCATGCTAATATGTGGCAATACTGGAAAGATTTTCCTCATGTCTTCGTGGGAGATGGAAAGGAGGACTTTTCTAGATGGTGTAGACGTTTTGAAGTGGCTGTAGAAGCTAACCCCAACTCGGACGATGACAGTTTGGCTAAGCTGCTGCCTGCACGCCTGGGTGGTGCTGCATTTAGTTACTGGGACAGCCTAACTGATGGTACGAAATCTGACTACACTGCAGTGAAAGACAAACTTAAGGCTGTTTTTGGACAAACTGCTTATCTCACTACATTTCAAAGTTATGTCAACGCACGCACTCGCCTGCCTGGTGAGGCGCTTCCAGTGTTTGCTGCTGAAATTAGCCGACTGGTGGAGGAAGCTTTTCCCACATATGGACAAAATGCTAAAGATGGAGAAAAATTCAGGCGCTTCATTGCTGGTATTGAGCCTTATCTTCAGGTGCGCTGCCATGAACAAGGATTGACGACACTGGAATCTGCTCTCAAGTTTGCAGTGCAGATTGAGAATGCTCATCATGCCAGCAGGATGTTTTCAAGCCCAAACACACTACAGTGTTTTTCACAAGCACAAGTCTCGCCTGCTGTCCCTCCTATGACGCCCACTCACCTTCCTGTATCTTCTACCTCTCTTGGGATTCACTCTGCCACCTCAGATGATCTTCAGAAAATGCAGAGAACACTAGAGACACTTACAGACAGGGTGGAGCAGTTACAATTGGAGGTGAAACGCCAGCAACGACAAACACAACATGGTTCATCGGACTATAGACCTCATCAGCGGAGCCTCACTCCTGATAGTGAGAGGGGTCGCAGCCGTTATTATCCCTCTGACAAGAAATCCTACAGAGACTCTTCCTATGAACGATACTCACCTCATGATGGTTACTACAGATCATCACGGCATGAAAGAGACTGGTATGACAGGCGGGATACCCGCACTCGCTCTGGATCACCTGAACATTATGCACGTGCTTACAGTCCATCACCCAGAGACTACACAAGGCGTGGACGCTCTCCTGACTGTCGAGAGGACAGACAACAATCAAAACCATCCCCAAGTTTTGGACGTGTACGGTTCCATTCCCCTGCACACACCAACTCTTCGCAGGGAAACTACCAGTAGTTGACAATGAGAGCCAGTTGTCAGCTACTGATTCTAACCAGGCTCAAAAGGACCACGATGACCCACCTACTGATGTCACCAGAGACTGTTTATCTGTGGTTGACGTGTCAAGCAGGTATGTGTCAGTTGTGATTGAGGACACTGTTGTACATGCTTTTGTTGACACTGGGGCAGACATTTCAGTTATCAGTGAAGAGTTCAGGATGTCTACACCTTCACTTCATAGAAAGCCGATTATAAAGCAGTTTATTCCTCTCACAGGTGTCACAGGTGATCCTCTTGACTCTGTTGGTTCAATAACAGTAAATCTGAGTATTTCCCACAAACCTATGACACATGCCCTCCAAGTTGTTAGGAACTGTACTAAACCACTGATTTTGGGCTGGGATTTTCTGGTTGCTAATGGTATTATTGTAAACCCACGAAACATGTCGCTCTTGGTAGATGACAAAGTTATCCCATTGGTCAGCCCACACCAGTATGTTCCTAAACTAACTGAGGTGACAGTATCCTCCTCAGTTGCAGTTCCTGCCATGTCAGAAATGGTCATCTCTGCTAAACTAGACGCGTCACTTAAAGGACTGGTACCCAACGGTTATATAGGTGTGTTTGAACCACACTACACAAACCAATCATCTACTGGTTTTGCATGGGCTGTTGCAACAGCTGAACAAGGTTTCATCTATGTAAAAGTGGCTAATCCCTCTAGTGGTAAAGTCATGTTACACTGTGGCACACAGATAGGAACTTTTCATGCCACTTCTGGCAGTACCAAAGATGAGTACACTGTAACGGAAAGCTCTGTTTGCAATGTAAACATTCAGGTACCCGTGGCATCCAAGCCATTTGAACTACGGGATTTTTCAAACCCCGACCTGACAAGTGCGCAAAATAGGAAGCTGAAAGAGACATTACACTCATTCTCAGATGTGTTCAGTCAGCGATCACATGATTTTGGACGGACAAACCTGGTCACACACAAAATTACTACCACACGTGACATTCCCATCTCACAAAGAGCCTATCGTACCTCTCCTGCCATGAAAATGGAAATTCACCGTCAGGTGGAAGAGCTTAAAGCTCACGATCTGATTGAGGACAGTGCAAGCCCCTGGGCTAGTCCGGTAGTTATGGTAAAGAAAAAAGATGGTACGTACAGATTTTGTGTCGATTTCAGAAAGCTGAACTCAGTTACCATCACTGATGCGCATCCTCTCCCTAGAGTCGATGATAGTTTGGATGCACTGTCTGGCTCTCAGTTTTTCTCTACCATGGACATGTCAAGTGGTTACTGGCAGGTTGAACTAGATCCTGCAGACCGACCCAAAACAGCATTTACAACAGGTGATGGGCTCTACCAATTCAAAGTGATGCCCATGGGTCTGAAAAACTCACCACCAACGTTTCAGAGACTAATGGAGCTCGTCCTGAGAGGTCTCCATTGGACGACGTGTGTCATTTATCTCGATGACATAATCTGTATGGGGAGCAACTTTGATGATCACCTTAAAAATCTGACAGACATTTTCACACGGTTCAGACAAGCAGGTTTGAAGCTGAACCCAAAGAAATGTGAGTTTTGCAAATCTGCAGTCAAGTATATGGGCCATATTGTTTCACGTGATGGACTGGCACTGGACCCAGTCAACTGCCAACGCATATGTGAGTGGCCTGTTCCAAGGTCACCCTCTGAGGTTCGAGCATTTCTGGGATTGTGCTCTTATTACAGACGTTTTGTGCACAAGTATGCCTCCATTGCTCATCCTCTTCACAGACTCACTCAAAAACAGGTGTTATTCGAATGGACAGAAGAGTGCTCCACTGCATTTCAGACATTAAAGGATGCACTCATCTCCCCCCCTATAATGGCTTTTCCCAACTTTCATCAGCCATTTATCCTGAGTACAGATGCATCTAACTATGCAGTTGGCGCAATTCTCTCTCAGGTTCAAAAGGGACAAGAAAGGGTTATAGCGTATGCTAGTCATGTTCTGACCCGCTCAGAGAAAAAGTGGTCTACATATGACAAAGAACTTTGGGCCATTGTCTGGTCAGTCAGGCATTTCAGACACTATTTGAGTTGTAATCCATTCACGATCATCACTGACCACCGCCCCCTTCTCAGTCTAAGGAAGCTGGATGTCACACATGACCCTACAGGACGACGAGGTCGTTGGGCTTTGGAGTTGGTTCCATATCAGTGGGCAGTAACACACAAGGATGGAAAGAAACACACAAACGCGGATGCTATGTCACGGATCCCTCCCTCACAGGGGGACACAGCGGTCTTAAAAGACACAACACCTTCTCTACGGGACGACCGTGCTTCTCCTGTTGGACTGAACACACCTTCTTCACTTCCGGCGCTGCAGGACATGCCAACGCAGCCACCATCTGTGGTAAGCACAACAGCTCAGGTGTGTGTATCGCAAGACAGTTCTGTTATTTGGACTGCTAACACAGATGTTGACTTGTTGATAAACACATTCTCTAATCAGGGAAATGACATTTTGGCTGAACAACTTTCTGATCCCATTCTTTCAGATGTGTACACCTGGGTACAGCAAAATGAACGTCCGTACCTCAGACATGTTAAAGGTAAAATGCAGAGAAAACTGTGGTGGCAGTTCCCCAAACTCGTACTGTGTAATGACTTGCTCTTTCGGAAAGCCCACACTGCACCAGGACTGCCAGCTGTGTTTCAGGTGCTTATTCCCAAAACACTCATCACAGAGACAATGAACATTTTACATGGTAACCCCTGCTCTGGTCATTATAGTGCAGATCGCACATTCAAGAAAGCTCTGACTATGTGCTATTGGCCTAGCATGAGGGGTGATATCGACAATTTCTGTTATGTGTGTCATACATGTGAGGCTTATAGAAAACCTGTACCACAGCTCAGGGCTCCCTTACAGTCAATACAGGCTGAGAGACCATTCCAGTTTGTGTGCACAGATATTACTGAGCTGCCCTCCACTTCACAGGGACACCGTTATGTTCTTGTAGTGCAAGACCACTTTACAAAGTATGTCAGTGCATTCCCTATGTCAGATCAGAAAGCGGCTACTGTGGCCCAACTACTGTGTGAACGTTACATTCCTGAACATGGGGTTCCAGAAGAACTTTTTTCAGATCAGGGACGACAGTATGAATCAGATATTGTCCAAACAATATGTCAGAGACTGCACATAAAAAAGAAAAGGACCTCACCATACCACCCTCGTGGTAATGGGATGGTGGAGAGATTTAACAGGACTTTGAAAGAACAGTTGGCTAAACTCATTCATCAAAATGGTGGTGAATGGGATCACTATTTGCCAGCAGTGGTTCTCTCTTTTAACTCCACCCCACACTCAAGTACTGGTTACTCACCTTATTTTCTGGCTCATGGCAGAGAGCCTCGTCTGCCTGCTAATGTGACTCTGTCCACACCAGTAGTTTCACTAACACCACAGAACTATGGTGCAGAACTAGTGAAACGGCTTGACACCGTTTTCCAGGCCGTTCGCTCTCATCGTGAGGAACAGAGACTCAAGCGTGAGTACTACTTCAACAAGTCTGAAAGATTCAAGCCTTATCAATGTGGGGATCTCGTCTGGATGGATGATCCCACTACACAGAGAAAGAAACTTGACCCTAACTGGACTGGACCTTACAAAGTTGTCTCCTCAGACGACAGGAGGCTCTTATATGAGCTAGTGGATTTGAGACGTGCTGGGGCTGGACACAAAGTGGTTCACTATGATCGCTTAAAACCATATAGATCCTCTGGGGTTACATCCCCAGCACAAGTGGAGAAACCTGTGGTTTCACGGCATACGGAGACTCTTCCCAGGTATACCGCGTTATCTGGTTCACTTCCCTTACATCACGGACTACCTGAGACTGGACAGGTTGTTGCCCCTGCCTGTCCCTCTGTTCCACTGCTGAGGAGACCATCAGGTCGGGTCTCTCATGTCCTGCCGCAACCCAACCAACAATCTGTTGCTGCTCCAGCAGTATCTGGCGAGACACGTGGCTCCTCTACAACTCGTTCGGGACGGGTTGTTCGCAGACCACAGAGGCTTTTGCTGTGAGCGCCCCCCCCTCCCCCCATCCCCCTCACCTGACGGAAAAGGGACTGTTTTGGCATCTTATATGGACTGTTGTTTACATTTGGTGGGACACTGTTTGAGTTTTTCACTATGTTTTGACATGGTCTTTGTTAAAAAAAAAAAAAAGTGGTTGATGTCATTTGTCGTAGTGCACACTAATGGTTATTTAAATTTTCTGGTTACCTGTCAGTGACGGCTAAGTTATTTTCTTGTTCGTTTTGAGATGAGATTTATTTTTCATAACTGTTGAAATGAGGACATTTCATTTGAAGAGGGGGAAGAATGTAAGAGGAGATTTATTTTTGTTAAGTTTATTTTGGTAATTCATGGTTCAGTATTTTATAAATATATTTTGGTAGATTCTGATGTAAGTCAGGGACTATAGTTAGATTAGTCAGCATAACTGTTTTGATTAATATGTTTTACATAAGGCGGAGTGATACCGGTGGATGTTCAAAATTCCTACTCTGTTTTTGGGTCATTAAAGTACACGCGAACTCCGAAGCCGTTGTCCCCGTCTTTTCTCTTACTCACGACCCGAAATAAGACTAATTTACTCAAGTAAGGCTTCACTCAACACCAGCCTTACATTAGTAAATGGGAATGGTTCAAGTTTAAGGCCAAACAAATTGCAATTGATACTGGTAAAAAACTGTCACATTTAAGGAAACAAAAGCAGAAGATTCTATTCGACAAAATTAATTTATTAACAAATAATACACAATTATCCTTAGACAACATTACTGAATTAAAGTCACTACAGACCCAGTTAGACGACATGTATACAGCAAAGGCAAATGGAGCTTATATTAGATCGAGAGCTAGATGGATCGAAAAGGGGGAAAAGAGTTCAGCATATTTTTTTGGACTGGAAAAACAAAGACAGACTAAGATAAAAATAAATAAGCTTATGACAAATGACATTATATCAGAAGATCAGAAATTAATCCAGGATGAAATTTGTCTCTTTTATTGTAACCTATATAAATCAAAATGTTATAATTCAGATTGTAACATTTTATTTGACAGCATCGATGAGGACATCAAAAAGCTGGATATAGAAGACAAACATATACTTGAAGAAGGATTAAATATAAGAGAAGTTGAAATTGCATTAAAACAAATGAAAAACGGTAAATCACCAGGGATTGACGGTTTAACAACTGAATTCTTAAAACATTTCTGGGCGGACATTAAAGAGTTAATATTTAGAGCTTTTTTGGAATGTATTCAGAAAGGATGTTTGTCCCCAACTATGAAAACAGGTTTAATAACTTTGTTACCAAAACCCAAAAAAGATCTGTTGAGGCTAGACAACTGGAGACCAATAACCTTACTATGCAACGATTACAAATTACTTGCTTTAGTTTATGCAAATCGCCTAAAGGTAATACTTGGAAAACTTGTAGAAGAATATCAATCAGCTTTTATAAAGGGAAGATATATTCACAACCATATTCGACTGATTCTGGATATGATTGATTACCAGTCATTTATTCAATCAGATAGTTTAGTGCTTTTCATAGATTTTTTCAAAGCATTCGACACCGTGGAACATGATTTTATGTTTACAGTGCTCAATAAATTCGGATTTGGAGAAGGGTTCTGCAAGGTTATTAAAATGTTTTATAATGATATCTACAGCTATATCTCCCTCAACCCTGGAATGACACCAAAAATTAATATCTTACGTGGAATTAGACAAGGCTGTCCTATTTCGCCCAAATTATTTATTTTATGTACACAAATGCTAGCATATCTAATTGTAAATCACCCTCAAATTAAAGGAATTACCATTTTTGATTGTGAATATAGAATAAGTCAATTTGCAGACGACACAGTAATCTTTCTAAAGGATAAATCTATAATTGAAAAAGCCCTAAATATAATATCAATCTTTTCTAAAGCTTCAGGTCTGTGCTTAAACGTGAAAAAATGTGAAATACTACCTCTTCATCCTTGTGCTGAGATAAATATAAGCTCCATCCCTGTTAAAACAGAATTAAAATACCTGGGTTTAACAATGTCTAAAGACAGAAACAAGAGAGAAAAACAAAACATAGAAGAGAAAATAGATGGTATGAAAAAATCTCTCAACCATTGGTTTATGAGAGATCTCTCTATTCTCGGAAGAATCCTACTGACAAAAGCAGAAGGCAAATCAAAACTAGTATATCCATGTCAATCTCTTTATGTTCCTCCTCAAATGATTAAAAAGGTAAATTCTGTCATTTTTAATTTCATCTGGAAAAATAAGACCCACTACCTTAAGAAATCTGTGATGGTTAAAGACTATAAAAATGGTGGATTGAAAGCTGCTGATTTTGAATCCATGATTGGTGTATTTATTTATTTAAAGTGAATTGGATAAAAGCTTTTAACTTGGCTCAACCTGAGTCCATATGGTTCCACATACCAAAATATATTTTCCAAAATGTTGGAGGATTAGAATTTTTGTTGAGATGTGACTTTGAAATAACGAAACTGCCAATCAAATTGTCTAATTTCCACAAACAAGTACTGCTCTACTGGAAAATGATGTTCACCCACAATTTCACACCGCACAGCTCCACCTAGTGGAATAATAGAACCATCACTATTAACAGGAAGACCTTATTTAAACAAGAATGGTATGATAAGAAAGTCCTATATGTTACTGACTTGTTGGATGTAAATGGTAATTTATTGCAATTTAATACATTTATAGAAAAGTTTAGTTTAAATTGCTCTTATAGAGAATTCAATAAAATCTGTAGAGCTATTCCACTTCCCTTGAATTATATGATAAAAAATATTCTTACATACTCAAGTGTTATTGTCAAACTGCCTGATTTAAAAGTCGGTGAATTGAAATTGGGTGAAAGAAAATGTAATAACAAAGTACTTGGAAATGTGTTTAAAGAAAAGCTATTCAATGATATCAAAAAATCAACACAAATAAAGATATCAGATAATGAAGTAACGTTAACAAAGACATACAGCAGCTCCTTAAATGGCCAATTTCACCCAAAGCAAAAGAAATTCAGTTTAAAATAATAAACAATATTTATCCTGCTGCTGAAACCCTAAGGAGAAGGTTCAATTTTGATGTAGATCCTTGTATTTTCTGTAAAACAGAACTCGAAACAATTGAACACTTATTTTTCTCTTGTTCATTCACAAAGCTTTTTTGGGGATCAACAACTGTATGTTCAGCAAGTTTCAGGTCATCATTTATATGGATGGTCTACCAAAGAAAGTATCCAAGATGGTGAACATAATTCTAATTTTGGGTAAATATCATATTCATAAAAATAAATGGAAAAACAGCAAACCCTCCCTAGTGTGTTTTAAAAACGAAATTAAAAGTTATATAACATCTATTAAGGTACTTTCAAAAGATAATCAGTTTATACAAGATTTATATGAAACCATGTTAGAGTCTCTTGTTCTTTAAGTTACATTTTTGCGACGCTTATACATTTTTGTTGAAATGTCAACCCCCTGTGATTATTTTATTTTGTGATTATTTAAATTTATTTTATTTATTTTCTTTTTATTTAAATTTAGAAGTTTATATTGGAAAAAATTTAAAGTTACATTTCGCTTGTGTGTTGTGAATTTATGTTTCAATTGCAAACTAATGTTTCCTCAAAGGAATTTTGTATTTTTGAAAATGTTGAATAAAGTTTGTCATTTTAGGAGCACACGGCATGCGTGGGTTAAAGTTAGCAAACAAGTTGAGTGAGCTGACAGAAGGCAAAAAAAAAAACAACACAAACACCTCAAACTAATTGAATGGCTCCAAAAGAAAAAAAATACTGAGATGGAAAGTCAAGTGCAACCGGTGCCATCACAAAATGAAGCTGAAGAAAAAGATGGTGGATCTGTGGACCGATTTGAATGGTAGGTAACTTTGGCTAACATTGTGGGATAACTTTTTTGGTCAGTATTATTATTGTTATTATTATTATTATTATTATTATTATTATTATTGTTATTGTTATTGTTATTATTATTATTCTTATTATTATTATGGTTATTATTATTATTATTACTATTATTATTATTATTATTATTATTATTATTATTATTATTATTATTATTATTATTATTATTATTATTATTATTATTCGCCAGCTTGATTTCATGATGGACAACATTGCTGCATCCTCAAGAACCCTTTCAAGAATGGCAAAGCAACGGGAGGTCTGCGTGACAGCGATGGAGAGGCTGCATCATAGAGAAGGACAGAGAATTGAGGGAAGGAGCATTTCGTGGTGATAGATGAGTCACTTCAGACATAAAAGAAAGGTCACTTTTTATATTAACTGCTACAAATTGTTAGGCTGCTAATTATGACTTAGTCTTGTGATGCCCAACGTTCAGGTCGAGACTGGACAAGACTTGAATGTCTGGGGAAGTTAGTGCAGGATTTTGTAATAGTGCTACCGCTGGTTGCAACCAGCTTCCTTGAAAAGGTAAAATAGGTAAAATAGGCAGGTTAAATAAGAGTTTTCTTTTTCCTGCTCCTTTCTGAACACAGATAAAGATGCAACTGTTTGCTATTTCCTTTGGTACAATTTGAATGTTTCCATGGGCAGAACAAGTAAATGAAATTAAATGAAAATCTGTGTTAGTCTTTCATCCTCAACCAATGATTGGTTAGCTCTGCTTTGCACACACCTTACCAGAAACGTCAGCAATGTTAGCAATGAAAGGCCCACCCTAAAAGACTGTTGGTTGGTTTTGCAACACTGTTTTTTTTTAAACTCACAAAACGTTTCCACCCAGACACCCGCTTATTTTTACAAAATTGAGGTGGAACTTCCCCAGACAATCATTTTGAAATATTAGAGTTTGGAAACGAGACTAGTTATAACCACATCACCAATGTGGAAAAATTAATTAGTATATTCAAAGATTCAATATGTAAATTTTGATCAGAATTTTGAGGTAAAACATTACAAAATCATGTGCAATTATCAGAAATATGTTTAGAAAGAAGAGTTTAAACGTTATGTCAAAGACATTTACCAATTGAAGATGCAAAAGGCACCAAATACAAGCGCAACAGTAAAAGTTGGTGGCGAAGTGCAAGTATGCGGCCTCCAGCAGGGAGCAGGGTGCAGATTTTTATTTTAAAAGTTGTACCGGCGCTCCTGCTCCATCCCGCTCCAATTTAGCTCCAGGGCCACCCATACCTGACCCACAACCAGCTTGTTTTCTAGCTGGATCTGTTTGTTATCGAAAAGTATGTCATTGATTAAATTATTATTCAAACTGTGGGAGGGAAGAGATCTGAAACAGAACTCATACTGGAATCTGACGATGCCAGGTTTGGGTTTAAGTGTACAACGCTGCTTTTTTGGACAGGTCTGTGAGCAAGGAGCAAGACAATTCTCACCTGCTCTGTTTCCCTCACATGCTCTGGTCCACCATCCACATGTAGAGACCTATACTGTATTTTTTAGCCTGGTATTTGGCTGTACTTTGTGTGTATAAAAAGAGTTAAAAACTGCCAGATCTAACTGCTGTCTGAGCGTCGATCAGCTGAGCCAGAGCACAATGGGTGTGGCGCTACACAGCTGTAGCAGCATATGTGTATGTTTTATAACATCGGCAAGAAAAAAAAACATTGTTGATTGTCTTCTCAATCGCAGTGAAACGATTGGATTGCCGATCGACAGAAGCCAAGTTGAAACAGCAGCCCATCATTTATAATGTTCATGCTTATAGTGATGAAAAACAGAATGGGACAGAATCATTCCTATAGAAACTCTTAAATTTGGCTATAGTAATCATCCATTCCATGGAAATCTTGCATTCTACTTTGTCTAATCAGATTTGTCAACTTTATTCCTGCTAACATTATAAATTTATCTGACACAAGGTTAATAATCTTGTTTCTTGTTCTGTCATTTTCCCCAAAACACAGTATGGAAGGGGCAGGATGGCTGGGGGCTGGAAGCGGAGGAAGTGGGTGTTCGGGATGCTGGGGGTGCAAAGCACGCGGAGGCGGCCAGGGCGAAGACATCCAGGGAAGCCGGTGCTTCGCTTGGTGGAGAAGAGGGGGAGGAGAGAACTGGTGCCACTCATAGCTCATCATGTCAAAAGGGAGCAGACATTTCCAGGGAGGATAAACAGAGGGTAGCCTATCATACTGTGTTATTGTATTATGTTACTAAATAATGTTTGTTCAAAGATCTCCTCTGTGCGAATTGTTGTTACGTATCTGTTATCACAGATGTATGTGTGTGTGTATATATATATATATATATATATATATATATATATATATATATATATATATATATATATATATATATATATATATATATATATATGTTGTATACATATAACAAATGTTATCTGTTAAAATCTGTTTTATTTTGTTTTAAATAAAAAGTGTAAACTTCTTTATATGTGATTGCTTAATTTACTAATGGTTAACTATGGTTAAGTAATGCTTATGAGGCAGTTAAGCATTAATAATGTGTTACCTAAGGGATAAATGTGTTACACTTTACAATAAGGGTCCAGAAAAGTATTTACTAATGGTTAATTATGGTTAAGTAATGCTTATGAGGCAGTTAAGCATTAATAATGTGTTACCTAAGGGATAAATGTGTTACACTTTACAATAAGGGTCCAGAAAAGTATTTACTAATGGTTAATTATGGTTAAGTAATGCTTATGAGGCAGTTAAGCATTAATAATGTGTTACCTAAGGGATAAATGTGTTACACTTTACAATAATTTCAATTCAATTCAATTTTATTTATATAGCGTCTAATACAACAGAGTTGTCTCTAGACGCTTTCCAGAGACCCATACCCAGAACATGACCCCCGAGCAGTTATTACATAAACAATGGCAGGTAAAAACTCCCCTAGTGGGAGAAAAACCTTAAGCCAAACAGTGGCAAGGAAAAACTCCCCTTTAGGAGGGAAGAAACCTTGAGCAGGACCAGGCTCATAAGGGGGGACCCTCTACGAGCCTTGCTGGAACCAATAAGGATCCAGCAAGCCTTTACTAATGGTTAATTATGGTTAAGTAATGCTTATGAGGCAGTTAAGCATTAATAATGTGTTACCTAAGGGATAAATGTGTTACACTTTACAATAAGGGTCCAGAATAGTATTTACTAATGGTTAATTATGGTTAAGTAATGCTTATGAGGCAGTTAAGCATTAATAATGTGTTACCTAAGGGATAAATGTGTTACACTTTACAATAAGGGTCCAGAATAGTATTTACTAATGGTTAATTATGGTTAAGTAATGCTTATGAGGCAGTTAAGCATTAATAATGTGTTACCTAAGGGATAAATGTGTTACACTTTACAATAAGGGTCCAGCAAGCCTTTACTAATGGTTAAGTAATGGTTATGAGCCACTCCTATACATTTATTAAGGTTTCTGTCAGGTTACCGTTCATAAGGTCAGGTAAGCTACCTGATAACATACACAGCACCATTAGGAAATGATTACTTAAGACTCTAAATAGTTGTTTAATAATGCCCATCCAGTAAACATGTACACCATTAGCGAATGATTAGTAGATGTATTAGGTAGCTGTTACTTAATGCATATTCACTCCAAATAAACACCATTAGTAAATGATTACTAGGGACATTATTAACATTTTACTTATGTATTAACTAATTTATTACTTTATACTAAGTAATGCATACATAAGGATAAATAATTACATCATGTAACGTTTATTAATGCTTACTAATGTATTAATTAACTCTGAGCAGTAGGCATTAATTAACTGTTTATTAATGCATTAACTAATATGCTAATGAATGTTAAGTAATACATAATAATGGTAATTTATCTATTATTACACTGTTAATTAATGCTTAATAATGCATTAACTAACTGTTTATTAATGCATTAACTAATATGCTAATTAATGTTAAGTAATACATAATAATGGTTATTTAACTATTATTAAACTGTTAATTAATGCTTAATAATGCATTAACTAACTGTTTATTAATGCATTAACTAATATGCTAATTAATGTTAAGTAATACATAATAATGGTTATTTAACTATTATTAAACTGTTAATTAATGCTTAATAATGCATTAACTAACTGTTTATTAATGCATTAACTAATATGCTAATTAATGTTAAGTAATACATAATAATGGTTATTTAACTATTATTACACTGTTAATTAATGCTTAATAATGCATTAACTAACTGTTTATTAATGCATTAACTAATATGCTAATTAATGTTAAGTAATACATAATAATGGTTATTTAACTATTATTGCACTGTTAATTAATGCTTAATAATGCATTAACTAACTGTTTATTAATGCATTAACTAATATGCTAATTAATGTTAAGTAATACATAATGGTTATTTAACTATTATTAAACTGTTAATTAATGCTTAATAATGCATTAACTAACTGTTTATTAATGCATTAACTAATATGCTAATTAATGTTAAGTAATACATAATAATGGTTATTTAACTATTATTAAACTGTTAATTAATGCTTAATAATGCATTAACTAACTGTTTATTAATGCATTAACTAATATGCTAATTAATGTTAAGTAATACATAATAATGGTTATTTAACTATTATTAAACTGTTAATTAATGCTTAATAATGCATTAACTAACGTTAATTAAGGGACCCTTATTGTAAAGTGTTACCTAGTTTACAATTTAATGTTTCTACATTTTGTGGCACCAGAGCTGATAAGCTTTGTTTTGATCCAATGAAGCAGTCAGTGAAAAGAAATATATGTCCATGTTGGAAGAATGGACTTGGGACAATGAGTTTTAGTTCTCTTTTTTAATTCATCTGATGGGGAAAAAGTATCGGAATTGTATCGGGAGCCAAAAAAGGTGATCGGATCGGGAAAAATCGGGATCGGCAGATATTCAAACTCAAGTGATAGGGAACTAAAAAATCCTGATCGGGACAACTCTTAGTTCGGATCCAAGAAAGAGCCGCGGAGCCACAGCAACCAGGACTTTATTAAACACATTCACATGCTACAGCAGAAAGACACACCAGGATCCCACAGGAACCAGAACAGAACCAGCTCCGGTAGATCCAGGCTGAGAGAAAGATCCGGGTAGATCCGTCGTTCCAGCTCTTTATTGTACCAGTAACCGTAGAAACCGTCTCGGGCCGGATCCAGAACCCCCTCCAGTCTGGCGAGCTTGAAACGCTAGCAGCTAGCCAAGCTAGCTGAGGGTCATTTTGGCTTATAATAAATAATAATAATAATAATAATAATAATCATCATCATCATAATAAATACATTAATAATAATCAATTCCATAATTTGTAGGAAAATCTCAAAAAAACAAATGTTTTCTTGCAATTTATTATCATTAATAATAATAATAATAATAATACATTATTAATTAATAATAATAACAATAGCTATTAAGAATTATTATTATTAATAATGACAATAATAATAAATAATAATCCATAATTTGTAGGAAAAACTCAAACAACAAATGTTTGCTTGTTATTAATAATAACAAATTCCATAATTTGTAGGAAAACTTAAAAAAACAAACATCTTTCCTTTTAACTAATTATCAGTAATAATAATAATGAATTAATTATACCAAGAATAATTAATAATAGCAATAATTATGAATTATTATTAATAGTTATTATTAATAATGATAATAAATACTGTATTTTCCGCACCGTACTCATATCGTACTATAAGGCGCACCTTCAATAAATGGCCTCTTTTAAAACACCCTTCATACATAAGGCGCACCGCATTATAAGGCGCACTAAATATATGGTAAAATACCGTACTATAGTGGCTGGGGTTGAGTTACGTATCTACCTGATGGAGCTGCGCTACAGGAAATGCTACAAAATCCTACAGAAAATGCAAAAAAAAAGTACCGTATGTCAAACTTTATTAACAAAATAAAAACCAGCTTTGCTCCGTCTCGTCAAAGTCTCCATTATGCGAGTCAGCGTCGCTGCTGTTGTCTTGAATGTCTGACGATTCCTGACGTTTTTAGCGCCATTAATTCGGCGACACCAACTACATTACCCACAATCCCCCTGACTACATTACCCACAATCCCCCTGACTACAGTAACAGAAATTACAGTAATGATCATATATAAGGCGTGTTGGTTTTTGAGAAAATTAAAGGCTTTTAGGTGCCTTATAGTGCGGAAAATACGGTAATAATCCATAATTTGTAGGAAAAACTCAAACAAAAAAATGTTGGCTTATAATTATCATTAGTAATAATAATTTAATAATAATAAAAATTATTATTAATAATAATTATTAATAATGATGATAACAAATTCCATAATTTGCAGGAAAACTCAAAAAACAAACATCTTTCCTTACAATAATTAATTATCAGTAATAATAATAATAATAATTAATGAATAATACCAAGAATAATTAATAACACTAACAGTAATTATGAAGAAGAGTCGACCAGTGTTGTCTACATTCAGAGAATTAACGGCTGAAATACTAAAGTGTTTACAGTGTAACATAAAAGGACGAGACCCGAGACCAGATCCCAGAGCTGCTCCTTATGGGGCTAGAACAGTCTCATAATTCACAAATGCACAGACCGATTCACAAATGCACAAGACAAAATTCACAAATGCACAGGACAAGATAGAAGAAAAGCAGAGCAGTGATCTCCTCTCCATCTGTGTTGCTGTCTTGTTTATTTATCTTTATTCCACCAACTTGAAATATTTAATCACTTTTCTAAGCGAATGGCGCTAACGCAGCTCAAACAGTCAAACAAAGGTGTATCCGCCCCTTTAATCTGATTGGTTCACGAGTACATCGTCCCCCACGTGGGTGCGCTCTTGTGATTGGCTGAAACAAAGGAAGACATCTGATTGGTTGCAGATCTTTCGGTTTAAAAAAAAAACATTTGTGGATCGAGTCACGTCAGGGGAGTCTCAAAAGTCTCAAAAGTCACACGTAAATGCAGCGCAGCTCACAGACAAAAAAACGTTCGTAAATCAGGTTATATTTGTGTGTGCATCAAAAATACATTTGTGTATCTTGTCCTACGCACTTGTAAATTGTTCTGTACATTTGTGAATCGGTCTGTGCATTTGTGAATCGGTCTGTGCATTTGTGAATCTTGTCCTGTGCATTTGTGAATCGATCTGTGCACTTGTGAATCGGTCTGTGCATTTGTGAATCTTGTCCTGTGCATTTGTGAATCGATCTATGCATTTGTGAATCGGTCTGTGCATTTGTGAATCTTGTCCTGTGCATTTGTGAATCTTGTCCTGTGCATTTGTGAATCGGTCTGTGCACTTGTGAATCGGTCTGTGCACTTGTGAATCTTGTCCTGTGCATTTGTGAATCGATCTGTGCATTTGTGAATCGGTCTGTGCATTTGTGAATCGGTCTGTGCATTTGTGAATCGGTCTGTGCATTTGTGAATCGGTCTGTGCATTTGTGAATCGGTCTGTGCATTTGTGAATGATGAGACTGTTCTGGCCCCAGACCTCCTCGGGGGCTGCTGGACCTGAAGAACTGCTGGTAGAACTGCTGGTTTCTCATCAGGACCCTGAGTGTTGAGGATGTTGTCGGCGCCGCCGGGACAGGAAGTAGCTACGGGACAGGAAGTAGCTACAGGAGGCTGCAGGCCCGGAACAGCGTCATCCCCGACGGCGAGGAGACCTGCAGCGACAGGCTCTCATTGGCCGAGACGAAGAGGACGGAGCCCCGCCTCACGGTGATGTCAGAGTGGGCGGCGGCCGCCGTCGCCACGGCGTCGCCCTCGACGACCAGGATGATGCTGGCGCTGTCCAGGGCGGCCACGGAGTACTGCTTCCTGTTGGCCGGGACCTGCGGGGGAGGGGGGATCAGACCTGGTGACATCATCACATCACCGTGACATCATCACATCACCACGGGGCGACCGTGACGTCATCACATCGCTCTGGCGTTAATATATTAATAATTTAGTCAAACTGTCTTATGTTGACCAAAAAAAACTACCAAAGGGCTAAGAAACCTTTTATTTTATGTATTCTAGCCTTTAGAAGCAAAGTGTTGGACATGGAAAGACTTTAATTTCAACTTACAGTCTTGATTTCTTAACGTTGACCGCATAGTTTGAAACAAAGGAACCTCCATAATGACTCAAATACCCAGCATGCTTTGCATTTACGGCCCTCCGTGATCAGGAACAGCCTCCCCATTGCTGCTGATGTATTGCAGGCTCTGTGAGCTATAAGAGCTCCTCTCTATGGGCCTGCCCCATGAAGAGCTACTGCCTGGCTATGGGCCTGTCCCATTATCCTGCCTGAAGAAGCGTCTAGTTGCCGTGGCAACCACAGTCTCTGCAACCAGTGACCCGCCAACGTTCCGAGCCCCAGATGAGCCGAACCAGGGACCCTTGCACCCCCCCGACGTGAACGACCTGGAGCTGAAGGAGGCCCAGCTGCTGTACCCATAATGCACCACTCATCCACACTGAGACGAGGAGAGCAGGAGAGAGAGAGTAGTAGTTAGAGTTAGAGTTTTGACTTTGTCAGCCATCTTTCCCGTTTCCTCACACGGGGCACCATCTATGTTGTGCCAAAAAGGGGGGCTGGTTCAGTTATTAATAATTTTCCTTCGATAATTATTAATAATTAATAAAGTAGATTACTCATCAAAATGAAAATTAATCAGAATTTATTTATCCTAAGTGTTGTTTTTCACTTGTGTAAATAAATTCTGATTCATTTGAATGAGAGAAGTTGTATGTGTTTATTTTATACATATTCGTCACAGCTGCTGGTTTAAAGGTCTGAGCTCGGACTCCTTCCTTCCTGTTATTCTGTAACCCCCCCCATCACCACGGCAACAGGCTGGACCCGCCCCTCCCCCACCCCCTACCTGTTAGGCCTGTGTTGAAAAGATACATTTTCCGATTCTTAATCGATTCTCATATTAATTCCTAAGTCGATTCGTATGTCTAAAGATCAATTTTTTTTCATCATTACATTACTTTTGTTTTTTTTTTTGTTTTTGCCCAAAAAAGGAATGTTTTGTTGGACACCAGAAAAACTGGTGCCATGTTTTTGCCTTTAAATATGTTTAAAGGTATGAAAACATTAAAGTTTTCAGTTATAATTGCATAAATTGTCTATATTTCATTACTTTATATACCGTCTTGGGGTTACATTTGCATAAAATGCTAAAAACCAAATTCTCAAAAATTAAAAAGCGAAAACGACAGAAAATTAAAAAAAAAAAATTAAATGGAATGTGGGAAAAAACTAAAACTGATTTCCTCCGTCTCTGTTTCCTCCCTGGATCTGTTTGGTAATTCTGCCCCACGATGTTTCTGAAAGCAGTTCTATCAGCATTCTGGGAGCTGATTGGTCCTTACAGCATCATTAGCTGCAATACTTGCTGTTGAATCTCAATATAATACTAGTATTAATATGTTGCAGAACTACATTCATATCATTCTTGCAACAGCTGAAAAAACAGTTTTATTAACAGTAACACAAATCAATATTGGAATCCGATCAAATCAGATGTTGATAATGGATTGTGAATCTTAAGAATGGGTTCTGGTACCTGTATCTTGATGACGGTGAAGTCGGGCACGGGGGGGTCGTACAGCGTGACGCAGGGGTCCGCGGGGTCCGGGACGCCGGGGAAGATCTTAGACGAGGCGGGGGCCGGATGGTAGTTCAGCATCTCCACCAGCGTGGACACGTCGATGAACTTGGGGGTCAGACCGGCCCGGACCGTGTTGTCGGAGCAGGCCATGCACTCCACGCAGTCTGGGGGGACAGGGGATCAATGATCAGGTCAGGGGATCAATACTCAGGTCTGGGGGGACAGGTGATCAATACTCAGGTCTGGGGGGACAGGGGATCAATACTCAGGTCTGGGGGGACAGGGGATCAATACTCAGGTCTGGGGGGGGGGACAGGGGATCAATGATCAGGTCTGGGGGGGACAGGTGATCAATACTCAGGTCTGGGGGGACAGGGGATCAATACTCAGGTCTGGGGGGACAGGGGATCAATACTCAGGTCTGGGGGGGGGGACAGGGGATCAATGATCAGGTCTGGGGGGGACAGGGGATCAATACTCAGGTCTGGGGGGGGGGACAGGGGATCAATGATCAGGTCTGGGGGGGACAGGGGATCAATACTCAGGTCTGGGGGGGACAGGGGATCAATGATCAGGTCTGACTAGGGTTTCCACCTTTCAGAAATAGAAATAAGTGACGCCCCGATTTTAGCAGCGCAGGCGCCAAAAAAAGGGAACGTCCCCAAAACTTCTAGACCAGGAGTCGGTAACCCGCTGCTCTTTAGCGCCGCCCTAGTGGCTCCTGGAGCTTTTTAGAAAATGTTTGACCTTTTTTTTCCTTTTTTCTTCTTTTTGTTCTCTTTCTTTCTTTTTTTCCTTTTTTTTTCTTTTTTCTTCCTTTTTTCTTTTCCTTTTTAATCTCGACATTTCAACTTTTTTCTCGAAATTTTGACTTTTTTCTCAACATTTCAACTTTTTTCTCGACATTTTGACTTTTTTCTAAACATTTTGACTTTTTTCTAAACATTTTGACTTTTTTCTAAACATTTTGACTTTTTTCTAAACATTTTGACTTTTTTCTCGAGATTGTACTTCAACATTAATCTCGACATTTCCACCTTTTTCTCTAAATTTGGACTTTTTTCCCGATATTTCGACTTTTTTCTAAACATTTTGACTTTTTTCTCGACATTGATCAATACCTCCGTGCAGGTAGGCGTGCGGCTCGTTGGCCCCCAGGAACATGGCCTGGCCCGGCTCCAGGACCATCAGGTTCAGGAAGTAGATGGAGAAGCAGCCGATGTCGCCGGGATACTGGGAGTGGAGCCGGAGCAGCAGCGGGCCCAGGCTGGAGGCCGTGGAGGCCCCGGAGGAGCCTGCAGACAACAGAGAAGGGAAAATTAACACCTGAGGAGCCTGCAGACACCAGAGAGGGAAAAAAACACCTGCAGACACCAGAGAGGGACAAAAAACACCTGAGGAACCTGCAGACAACAGAGAGGGAAAAAAACACCTGAGGAGCCTGCAGACACCAGAGAGGGAAAATTAACACCCGAGGTACCTGCAGACACCAGAGAGGGGAAAAAAACACCTGAGGAGCCTGCAGACACCAGAGGGGAAAAAAAAAACACATCTGAGGTACCTGCAGACACCAGGGAGGGGAAAAAAACACCTGAGGAACCTGCAGACACCAGAGAGGGGAAAAAAACACCTGATGAACCTGCAGACACCAGAGAGGGAAACAAAATATCTGAGCTACCTGCAGACACCAGAGAGGGAAAAAAAACACCCGAGCTACCTGCAGACACCAGAGAGGGAAAACAAAATACACCTGAGGAGCCTGCAGACACCAGAGAGGGAAAAAAACACCCGAGCTACCTGCAGACACCAGAGAGGGAAAAAACACCTGAGGAACCTGCAGACACCAGAGAGGGAAAAACACCTGAGGAACCTGCAGACACCAGAGAGGGAAAAAAACACCCGAGCTACCTGCAGACACCAGAGAGGGAAAAAAACACCTGAGGAACCTGCAGACACCAGAGAGGGAAAAAACACCTGAGGTACCTGCAGACACCAGAGAGGGAAAAAAAACACCCGAGCTACCTGCAGACACCAGAGAGGGAAAAAAACACCTGAGGAACCTGCAGACACCAGAGAGGGGAAAAAACACCTGCAGACACCAGAGAGGGAAAAAACACCTGAGGAACCTGCAGACACCAGAGAGGGGAAAAAACACCTGCAGACACCAGAGAGGGAAAAAAAACACCCGAGGAACCTGCAGACACCAGAGAGGGAAAAAAAACACCCGAGGAACCTGCAGACACCAGAGAGGGAAAAAAAACACAGAGGAACCTGCAGACACCAGAGAGGGAAAAAAAAACACCTGAGGAACCTGCAGACACCAGAGAGGGAAACAAAATATCTGAGCTACCTGCAGACACCAGAGAGGGAAAAAAAACACCTGAGGTACCTGCAGACACCAGAGAGGGAAAAAAACCACCTGCAGACACCAGAGAGGGGAAAAAACACCTGAGGAACCTGCAGACACCAGAGAGGGAAAAAAAACACCTGAGGAGCCTGCAGACACCAGAGAGGGAAAAACAAACACCTGAGGAGCCTGCAGACACCAGAGAGGGAAGAAAAACACATGAGGAACCTGCAGACACCAGAGAGGGACAAACACCTGAGGTACCTGTCCCCTGCCCCCCCCCACCCCCCACCTGTCCCCCCCCCCTCACCTGTGGTCCTCTTCACCAGCTCGTTCAGCTCGTCCACCACCACCTTCTTGCTGCAGCTCATCATGGAGGAGAAGCATTTCTTCAGAGCTTCTCTGCTCCGGACTTCATCTCCCACGCTGCTCCGCAGCTCCGCCGCAGGCTCCGCCCCCACCACCGCAAGGAATTCTGGGACATCTGACATGAACACAAGGTACCTTTAATTCTCATAACTCATAATTGGATTTATGATAGCAGGATTTCTCCTGATCGGAGGAGGGGGATTCCTGGTGTACCGACAAACGCGTAAGTCGTCGACAGCTGTTCTGGCTCTTTCAGAGCTGCCGGACGTGGCTGAAGGATCAAGCAAGGCGATCAACACTCAGACTTTAACGTTGGGGGAGCAAAGCCGTAAGCTGGATGTGATTCTTGAACAGAATCGCGGCTAGCGGCGTCTTTGAGCTCATTGGCAAGATTGATAACACCCTGGAGAAGTTGGAAGCTCGGCTTGGCGGGAAATGATCACAAATTCGTCTAATTGGAGTCGCCATTGATGAACCAGGGACTGAAGGCAGACGGAAAATTACTGGGCTGCCTGTTTTTTTTGTTGATTCTATAATCCGGCCTTGACAGGGCGGTTTTGGCCGATCGCTCTGGTCACAATCTCCCTGGTGGAATGTAAACAAGGTGACTCTGCCCCCACTAACCCTCCCCTCTCCCATGAACACCTGCGGATCCGGTTAGACCTTTAGTCTCTGGAGCCCCCCTCCCCGGTACTCACCCTCCAGGAAGCCCAGGACCTGGTCCAGGGGCCTGAAGCCACACAGACCCTGGAAGGGGGTCAGAGCGATGGCCATCTCCGGCTTGTGGTTCTGGTCGGGGTAGTGCTCCGGGAACCGGGCGTGGAGCCGGGCCGCCAGGTCCTGGAGGGGGAGAGAGACAGGGGTCAGGGTCCTGGAACCAGCAGGAACCAGCAGGAACCAGCAGTACTGAGGTGAACCAGTTACACGGAGGATCCTGGCACTTATCCTCCAACATGGGACCCGTAGGAGTCTAGACCCTCCTGTCTCGTCTTCAGAGTCTCTCCTTTTCATTCCTCTGAAACTCTACAATCATGGAATTGATTAACTGGTCTCTCAGCACAATTGACCAAATTTTTGCGACCAGAAGTCAGGGGGTAAGGGAGCCCTCCTGCCCCGATAGGACATTTTTTGCTGGATACACAATGGATTCCTACAAAAACTGTCGAGGACGTTGAAGATGCTTCATAATTGGATTTATGATAGCAGGATTTCTTCTAATTGACGTTATGGAACATCTCTGACACGGGTCACGGTGAGGTCCTGGTGACCCGGTTCTGGTGACCCGGTCCTGGTGACCCGGTTCAGGTGACCCGGGGTGAGCCGGTTCTCACCTTGGTGGGGTGGGCCTGGATGGACAGCGCCGTGTTGACCGACAGCACCTTGAACAGGAAGGGCAGCTGGCCCTGGAAGGCGTCCTTGACCTTTGAACCCAGGCAGGCCGGGTGCTGGGCGATCCACTGCCCCAGGGTCTTCTGGGTAATCCGGTTGTCCTTGATCTGGGCGTCGCCCTTGGGGTGAGCCCCCATCCACAGCTGCAACAGACCAATCAGAGGCTTACACGCTGGACTAGGGCTGTTCGATTTTGCCCAAAAATAAAATCTCGATTTTTTTCTCTCAAAATCCGATTACGATTATTTTGTGAATTGACAAAAGGCAAAGAAATCATTTCAAATATACTGTTTTTTTATTGAACATTTGCCCCATTGGGCTTTAAGTGCAAACTTTGCTCTTATTAAACCAAAAATGAATGAATAAAGTGCAAAACTCTGTAAAATAAGTTGAAAAAAAGTTTTAAAAAATATAATAAAATATAAAGTTTTATTTCTGAAAAAAAAAAATCAGCAAATCAGCACTTGCAAACATACAGTAAGTTATATTTACAACTAAATAAAACAAGACATTTTCTAATTAAACTAAACTGGGTCTTTGCATGCTAAATAATAATCAACCCATGAAGGAGGTAGAGGTGTGTAATGTCACTCATTACATTTGCTATTCACATTTGCAAGTTTTTTGCTGAAACACGACCCGGTCTAGCGGTGGCATGTTAGTATATCACCATGGTTCCAACGCCCCCTCCTGCACTAAAGAGCCTCTCCCATGTTAGTATATCACCATGGTTACAACGCCCCCTCCTACACTAAAGAGCCTCTCCCATGTTAGTATATCACCATGGTTACAACGCCCCCTCCTACACTAAAGAGCCTCTCCGATGGGGCACTGGTCGTAGGTATTGAGAGGTATTTCCATCAATCATTAATATGGTATCAATCATTAATATGTGTGCAGACAAGGTAAAAAAAAAAAAAAAAAAAAAAAAAAAAAAAAAAAAAAAAAAAAAAATCGATTTAGCGAGTTTCACGTTTTAACATCGTTCTAATTACATAATCGCGATTACGATTTAAAATCGATTAATCGAAGAACAGCCCTACGCTGGACGGAGCCCCGCCCCCTGAAACACCTGAAACACCTGGATGCACCTGGACACACCTGGAACACCTGGACACACCTGGAACACCTGAAACACCTGGATACACCTGGAACACCTGGAACACCTGAAACACCTGGATACACCTGAAACACCTGGAACACCTGAAACACCTGAAACACCTGGAACACCTGAAACACCTGGAACACCTGGAACACCTGAAACACCTGAAACACCTGGAACACCTGAAACACCTGGAACACCTGGAACACCTGGAACACCTGGAACACCTGGAACACCTGGAACACCTGAAACACCTGGAACACCTGGAACACCTGAAACACCTGAAACACCTGGACACACCTGGAACACCTGAAACACCTGGATACACCTGGATACACCTGAAACACCTGGACACACCTGGAACACCTGGAACACCTGGATACACCTGAAACACCTGGAACACCTGAAACACCTGGAACACCTGAAACACCTGAAACACCTGAAACACCTGGAAACACCTGGACACACCTGAAACACCTGGAAACACCTGAAACACCTGAAACACCTGAAACACCTGGACACACCTGGAACACCTGAAACACCTGAAACACCTGAAACACCTGAAACACCTGAAACACCTGAAACACCTGGAACACCTGAAACACCTGAAACACCTGAAACACCTGGATACACCTGAAACACCTGGACACACCTGAAACACCTGGACACACCTGAAACACCTGAAACACCTGGACACACCTGAAACACCTGAAACACCTGGACACACCTGAAACACCTGGACACGCCTGAAACACCTGAAACACCTGAAACACCTGGACACAACTGAAACACCTGAAACACCTGGAACACCTGGACACACCTGAGACACCTGAAACACCTGGAACACCTGAAACACCTGAAACACCTGGACACAACTGAAACACCTGAAACACCTGGATACACCTGAAACACCTGGACACGCCTGAAACACCTGAAACACCTGGGACACCTGGACACACCTGAAACACCTGGACACACCTGGAACACCTGAAACACCTGGGACACCTGGACACACCTGGGACACCTGGACACACCTGGAACACCTGAAACACCTGGGACACCTGAAACACCTGAAACACCTGAAACACCTGAAACACCTACAAATATTTGTTTACTGCAATTTATTTTTTTCACTTTAAATGGATATTAAAACGCCTACTTCAGTTATTTATATCATAGTTATTTATTTCTTGGTTATTTATTTCATACAAATAACTTTTGGACTCTTTAAATATTTTTAAAAGGATGAAAACATTAAAGTTTTCTGTTATAATCTTTATTTCATGACTTTATTTACTCTGACCCTGTAAAGGTCAGAGGTCGTGACCTGTAAAGGTCAGAGGTCGTGACCTTCAGGATGAACCTGCAGCTGCAGCTAAAAACAGACCCGGTTTGGCAGGATTCTGCAGGACCGGATCCAGAACCAGATCATTATGGGATACTGACCAATGTTCCCTCTAAACTGTGCGCGTGCGCAATCGCGCACTGCCCGCATATTCTCAGCGCACAAGAAAATCTATCCATGCAGGGCTTTAAGTGGGCCGGCACGCAGCGGTACGGAGTACCCCACTTCTCAATGTTAGCCTCTGGCGTACCGGGACCTTTTACGGCGTACCGGGACTTCTCATGAGCTCACAGTTCTCTGTTCTCTCCTTGCGACTTGGCTACAGTGGCGTCGCAACGCGACTGCCCCTCGTGAGACGTTCACTCGTAAAGCCTGATTTATGGTTCCGCGCTAAATCGACGCAAGGCCTACGCCGTATGGTACGCAGCGACGCGCAACGTACGTGTGCATCGCCGTGCACCATACGGCGTAGGCTCTGCGTTGGTGTAACGCGGAACCATAAATCAGTTTACGGAGGCAGGGCTGTACAGTGCGACAGTTTTCATCGCATTTGCGAATAAAAATCATCCGGTGCGAAGAGAAATATGTATCCACTCGCATTTGTGCGAGTGAGCTGCGCTGGGGTCATGTTAAAAAAAGTGTGAAAATCAATATGAATGTCTCTTGACCTACATCAGCCTTTCTCAGCCGGGGTGTCGTCAAAAAAATTACCTATTCTGACATTTCATATATAAATACCGTATTTTCGCGACCATACGGCCGGGGCGCCGTGTGGAAAAGCTATTAATACTATTAATACATCCATGATCCAACCGCGCGTGGCGACTGCGCCTCGACACGCGGACCAAAATCTTCCTCCGCTCAGAAGAAAGTAGTACCTTTTTGCGGTCCCGATCACGGGACTCTAGCGGGGTTTTGAGTTCTGAACTTTTAAGACTGGTGTAGAGTTAAGCCTTACCTTATTAAATTAAACCTTTTTCGGGTCGTGAGTAGGATAAACAGAGGACAACTTCTGCTGAGTTTGAGAGTACTTTAATGTCCCTCAACAGCGTAGGATTTTAGAACATCAACACAGGAGCTAGTGCTGTATCACTCCGCCCAATCTAAAACATACTAACAATTACAGATAAACTGACTAGTGTCATTATAGTCCATGATTTACATCAGAATATAAAGAATTTATTTATAAAATAATGAACCCTGAATTACCTAAATAACCTTAACAAAAAAAAATCTCCTCTTACACTTATAAGGTGAGCATGAATCAATCTTTTTTATGATGTAAAATTGTATGTATTTATTTACTTTTATTTATGTATTTAATTTTAGTTGTTAAATTTCTGGAAAAGAAAAAAGTCAAATCATACATGAGAGAAACTATTCAGTTTGTGTCTAAATATTTGTACTTGTATGAAACTGAAGATGCATAATGCAAACCTGACATTTACTTTTAGTTCAGTTTGTGGAAAATGGTTGGCCTGGCTTTCTCTTTAAAACTTAAACAGTTATAAAGCATTACAAACTGTAACAATAGGGCAAACGTACAGTATTGTTTTGTATTTTGTGTCTTTCAAATAAAAGACCATTTTTTCCAGTCATATGTTCCTCATTCAAGGTTGTTAAAAAAATACTGCTATAATATCGTATTGTTATCGTGACCTCAGTATCGTGTATCGTACCGTATCGTGAGATTAGTGTATCGTTACACCCTTACTAACTGTCCACCCGGGTGTGCTAGTAAATTTTTATTTGTGCTACTAAAATTTTTAACTTGCTAGCACCAGTGCTACCATTCAAAAAAGTAAGCGTACAGCCCTGGGAGGTCCCGCGAGTCGAGAGGAGGAGAAGTGTTGAAAGATTTGGGGAATACAAGGAGCTGAGGGGATCCCGGACACGAGAAAGTCTGAAGCCTCTGCTAAAAGCTGTCCATACCATTGCTGTGTCTACCAGCAGTACTGGAGTTGAGGGGGGATGAGGGGAGATGGCATCCCCTCCTGAAATAAAAACAGTCCAAATCATCCCCCCCTGAAATAAAAACGGTCCAAATCATCCCCCCTGAAATAAAAACGGTCCAAATCATCCCCCTGAAATAAAAACGGTCCAAATCATCCCCCCTTGAAATAAAAACAGTCCAAATCATCCCCCCTGAAATAAAAACGGTCCAAATCATCCCCCTGAAATAAAAACGGTCCAAATCATCCCCCCTTGAAATAAAAACGATCCAAATCATCCCCCTGAAATAAAAACGGTCCAAATCATCCCCCCTTGAAATAAAAACAGTCCAAATCATCCCCCCTGAAATAAAAACGGTCCAAATCATCCCCCCTTGAAATAAAAACGGTCCAAATCATCCCCCCTGAAATAAAAACAGTCCAAATCATCCCCCTGAAATAAAAACGGTCCAAATCATCCCCCCTGAAATAAAAACGGTCCAAATCATCCCCCTGAAATAAAAACGGTCCAAATCATCCCCCTGAAATAAAAACGGTCCAAATCATCCCCCCTGAAATAAAAACGATCCAAATCATCCCCCCCTGAAATAAAAACGGTCCAAATCATCCCCCCCTGAAATAAAAACGGTCCAAATCATCCCCCCTGAAATAAAAACGGTCCAAATCATCCCCCCCTGAAATAAAAACGGTCCAAATCATCCCCCCCTGAAATAAAAACGGTCCAAATCATCCCCCTGAAATAAAAACGGTCCAAATCATCCCCCCTTGAAATAAAAACAGTCCAAATCATCCCCCCTGAAATAAAAACGGTCCAAATCATCCCCCTGAAATAAAAACGGTCCAAATCATCCCCCCTTGAAATAAAAACGGTCCAAATCATCCCCCTGAAATAAAAACGGTCCAAATCATCCCCCCTTGAAATAAAAACAGTCCAAATCATCCCCCCTGAAATAAAAACGGTCCAAATCATCCCCCTGAAATAAAAACGGTCCAAATCATCCCCCCTTGAAATAAAAACGATCCAAATCATCCCCCTGAAATAAAAACGGTCCAAATCATCCCCCCTTGAAATAAAAACAGTCCAAATCATCCCCCCTGAAATAAAAACGGTCCAAATCATCCCCCCTGAAATAAAAACAGTCCAAATCATCCCCCTGAAATAAAAACGGTCCAAATCATCCCCCCTGAAATAAAAACGGTCCAAATCATCCCCCTGAAATAAAAACGGTCCAAATCATCCCCCTGAAATAAAAACGGTCCAAATCATCCCCCCTGAAATAAAAACGATCCAAATCATCCCCCCCTGAAATAAAAACGGTCCAAATCATCCCCCCCTGAAATAAAAACGGTCCAAATCATCCCCCCCTGAAATAAAAACGGTCCAAATCATCCCCCCCTGAAATAAAAACAGTCCAAATCATCCCCCTGTAAAACTGCCATCCCTCCTTTCCATCCCTTATGTCATTTCATCAATGAATGTGGTTTTACTGCTATTTCAACATTTAGAGTCATCACCAGAAAAATACCAGAAAGATATGTTCTTTGACAATTTTCACCTGATTTATCTTCTCATTACAAGCAAAAAACTGGCAGATTTTTCTACTTATTTCAAGTGAAAATCTACTTGAATCTACTTTTTTCCAGTGATGAGTCTTGTTTTAAGTGTAATGAGATTTTTTTTTACTAAAATGAGACATTTTAACTAGAAATAAGACAAATATTCTTGTTAAGATTGTGAGTTTTTGCAGTGATCCATGTTACTTATCCTGTGAAGGACAGAGTCATATTGATAAGTTCAGAAAAGTGTTTTTTATTGTTGTGTTTTGATGTATTTGATGTAAGCCCAGTGGATATTTAAAGCTTACAGAAGGCTGCATTTAACTGCTGCTATGTCATTCCTGCAGTATTTCTGCAGGTGTTTTGGTCACTGCTATTATTTGTAATATATTATATTATTTGTAATCAGCACAAATTATCTCTTCCGATGGCCAAAGCAGGACTCTCACATACTATATAACATCTAGACATCCCATTTTTCAGATTTTTGTCTTTTTTTAAGTGGACCAAATTACTTATTTAAAACACAAAGTGTTAACACAAAGTAACGATGGATATTCGGAAGTGGTTCAAGCAAAGACACGCCAGCAAGTTTACTGGACTGTCTCAGAAAATTAGAATATTGTGATAAAGTCCTTTATTTTTCTGTAATGCAATTAAAACAAATGTCATACATTCTGGATTCATTACAAATCAACTGAAATATTGCAAGCCTTTTATTATTTTAATATTGCTGATTATGGCTTACAGCTTAAGATTAAGATTCCCAGAATATTCTAATTTTTTGAGATAGGATATTTGAGTTTTCTTAAACTGTAAACCATAATCAGCAATATTAAAATAATAAAAAGGCTTGCAATATTTCAGTTGATTTGTAATGAATCCAGAATGTATGACATTTTTGCATTACAGAAAATAAAGGACTTTATCACAATATTCTAATTTTCTGAGACAGTCCTGTATATTTATGGTTAAATTTATTTTTGTTGCTATGTTTTATTTTCTGTTGCTAGATTGTCTGATGGGTGAGGTAGGCCAGACTAAATGTAGCATTTTCTTAGTTCTGCAGCGATATTGCTGCAAAAATGCACTTGAAATACACTTCAAATATTCTTGTTTTGCTAGTATCATTCTGCATGAAATTATGGGAAAATGCATAATTTGGTGTTGAATAACGTGCATGTGCCCCCCCTCTGATCTGAAATGCAGCCCTAGTCATCATTTTTTTGAACCGGCCCTGTGATTGATATTCTAGTTAAGTTCTGTGACTCGTAACCTTGCCACACCTTAGTTTCGACCAAATCGACGCCACTGCGAGCCTTTACCAATTTATGGCCTGGTATGAGTTGCATATTGGCAAAAAATTAAAATCACGTTGATGCCCCCCCGATCCTGACATCGGACCTGCAGCCCTGCCCCCCGGTGTTCAGTTCTCAGCGTAGTTCTGGTCCAGGTCCAGCCTCTGGTCCAGGTCCAGCCTCTGGTCCGGTGTTCTGCCAAAAAGTGATTGCCTGCCAGACTCTGATTTCTTCTGATTTGTGGCCGCGGGAGCGCGCACAGCAGCCCGTTGAACGATAACGCTAAAACGTCAGGTTTTCATTTGCATTTAGGATAACTGCTGTGATTGTGTGCCAACCTGTCTCTTTTATCGTTACATTCTATATTTTGGGATAACGTGCTTTTTGTACCTGTGTTTTTATCCAGTGATTTTCTAAATAAAGATTGTATTTTTATATTCAGTCGTTGTCCGTCTGAAGTGGTCTCTATAGCCCTGGGTTACAAGATTATGAAGCTCAAGAATGAAGTCATATTTAGGCAGAAACAACTTTTCATAACTGTATTTGGCCTTCGATCCATTTTTGGCAGGTGAAAATGCTTATTTTGTGTTGTAGTTGTCCTTTAAAAGAGTTAAAAGCAATCCTGTGAGCTCTAGTGTTTATATTATGAAGCTCAAGAATGAGATCAAATCATATTTAGGTAGAAACAACTCATTAACTGTATTTGGCCGTCAATCAATTTTTTTTTTTTATATTTTATTTTTCTATGTGCCACACCATAGTGGCATTCAGTATAACAATAACAAAAAAAAACAACAACTAATATACATATATAGACATAAGACAGACACCAACCTCAACATATACACGAAAACTAAAAAAGAAATATTAAAAGGACATATCTAAACAACAAACACCAACAAAACAAAGAGAGGCCTAACATGCCTTTAAATACCTTCTTACCCTCCTGTTACCTCCCTCCCCTAAACAACCCTTACACTTCACTATCTTTTATGTATTAGCCAAAGTTCCTATTTTCACAAATCCTTATTTCCATTCTTATTTCATAAACACAACTAGAGGGAGAGAGACGAGTAAACAAACAAGTACATGACAATTAGGGGTGGGCAAAAATATCGATATGGCAATATATCGCGATGAGGTAGAGGTTTATTTATTTATGGATTTTGTGATGCCCCTATATAGATTACTCCTAATATGGAGCATGTCATGCAACTAACATTCCTAACATTCCAGGTAGTCCTGAAACTGGAGAACCTGCTGATTGAGGGTTGATTGCCTGCTTGTGCTCATTGGATTCACCTGGGCCCGGTGTCTCCACCCCTGAGTATATAAGCAGCCTGCACCTCAGTCTAAAAAGATCTCTAGGAGAGAACACCTTCCCTCAGCTCTCCATGTCTTTGTTTGTGTTCTAGTTCTTCTGTATTCTTTCCATCCACACACCCTGCACTACACTATGTTTCACTCATCCATCACTCACACACACTACTGACTTACTGACTCCACACTCCATAGGATCCTTATGGCTTTTTCTGTTGGTTATGGTACCTCAGTTGTTTTTGGTTAGCTTAATAAATATTATTTGTTTCACTTCCGTCTCTTGTCCCCTATTTTGCCATGACTTAGAGCCGGTCATGACAAATGGGGGCTCGTCCAAGATGTGAGTATTGTTAAAGCTAAGTTGAGTTGAAGTTAAAGTTAATTGTTTGGCACACGTGGCTTGTGAATAGCCAATTTTAAAGTAATTGGGGTGTTTCCCCTGTGACCTCTAGTTAGGCCAATCAGATGCGTGGGTTTGGTGGGCCTGGCTCTGGATTCCCTTTTTTTGGGTTAATGCGGTTCAAGCTCCAAAACTTTTCAAGACGTGCGTGTTTTTGATTTGTTTGGCTTCCTTTTGTTTTCCGTACCTATTTTTGTTTGAACATGGAGTTGGATGCATGTGGAGGGTAGGTTCTTTTTGACATATTTGTTAAAGTGATTTATTGGAGTTGTTAAGCCTTTGTCCCCAGCAGGCTTAAGTTTTGCAGTGTTTCCCCAAGTGGTTTCATTGCATTTTTTGTTTTTCTTAGTGTGTTCCACAAAAGCTGGGCACGTGGATACCACCGGGATACCTGGCTGGCAGGGAGACTCGGGAGGGCCACAAGAAGAGAAGGTTGAGTTAGATAAGTTTGTTGTAGGCAGTTAGGGGGACACTCCCAAATTAATAGATCACTTTACCTTTGTGTCACTTTGGGCTTTATTCCCATTTGCATCCAAACGAGTAAAAAATGGCTCAAGTCAAGGATTTTTTGGAGAATCCATCAGTGCATTTTTTAGATTATTGTTCAAAGGACCAACTTTTCGAGATTGCAGAACATTACAAAATAGATGTTGGGGATAAGAGACGGAGAACTGAGACTATAAAAACAATACTGATTGCAAATTTGGAAGACATGGAGGTATTATCTGGTAAAGAAGATGAAGAGCAGCTGCCGTTGCCAATCCAAAAACCAAATCTTTCATTTGAACAGCAAAAAGAATTGATGTTAATTCAGTTAGAAATGGATAGGAACAAGCAACAAATTGAACTGGCAAAGATCAACTTGCAGAGGGAGAAGTTAGAGCTGGTAAAAGAAGGTAAGATTGACCAGAGACTTTTGGAAGGTGAAGGAGATGTGGCTTCAGGTAAGAGTTTTGATTTGGTGGGCAGTTTGAGATTAATGCCCAAATTTAATGAGAAAGACCCTGAAACTTTTTTCTCATTGTTTGAACGACTAGCAGAGTCTAGAGGCTGGCCTGATGCGGATCGGACTGTAATGCTGCAGTGTGTTCTGACTGGGAAGGCACAAGAAGCGTATTCAGCTTTGTCTGTAACTGACAGTGTAAGCTATGCTAAGGTTAAATCTGCTGTTCTTAAAGTGTATGAAATGGTGCCTGAGGGTTACCGTCAGCGTTTTAGGAATATGAGAAAAGATGATAAACAGTCATATCTTGAGTTTTCACGAGAACTGGTTAACAACTTTAATCGCTGGTGTATCGCTTCAGGTGGAAATACTTTTGAAGGCTTGTGCCACTTAATGTTGCTAGAACAGTTCAAAAACGCCATTCCAGGTCGTATAGCAACGTATCTCACTGAACAGCAGGTGAAAACTGTAGCAGAGGCAGCCGCGTTGGCTGACCAGTATGTTTTGACACACCGTGATTGGGTACCGCGGGGTATCCAACATAAGCATGTGTACCGGGAGAACACTGCACCCAGCCATCATTCCAACACACCAGGTCACGATAGCAGTGCACCTTTCACCCCGTTGGTTAAAATGGAGGATGAGAAAAGTCGGGCTGCCCGTGACAGTGACAAAACATGTCATTACTGTGGCAAAAAGGGCCATATTAAGGCAGACTGTTACTCACTCAAAAGGAAGAACATGCATGTGAAGTCGGCAGCGTTTGTGGCGCCTGTTGTGGCAGATGTCAGGTTGGTAGGTTCTCTACATGAGAGCGAGAGGAGTTTCGGCGGTGTAGATGAGGCGTATCAACCATTTGTTGAGAGGGGCTTTGTCTCTCTGGTCGGGTCCAAAGAAAAGGTGCCTGTGACAATTCTGCGAGACACAGCGGCGCTGGGCACATATGTCCTTGAGTCTGTTCTTCCATTCTCGAGTAAGTCGGCGACCGGAGATGCCATGTTGAGCCGTGGTATGGGTATGTCCATAATCTCTTCTCCTACACACAGAATTGAACTTGATTCTGGACTTGTCCATGGTGAGGTGGAGGTGGCATTGTGCAGGGCGTTCCCGATGGCTGGTGTCGATGTTCTCCTGGGAAACATGCATGCGGGTGGTCGGGTGTGGTCAAAAGTGCTGCCGTCACCATTAGTAAGTCCTGATCCTATTGTGAACAGTGAGCCAGATGAGAATGAGCGAGACTTTCCGCAGGTATTTGCGGCAGCGGCAGTGACACGTGCCAGGTCTCGTGAAATTGGAGATGAAAAGAATGAAAATCTTGAAAGTGTTTTTTCTTTGTCTGACGTGCCTATTTCTGTGTCCCAGGCAGAACTTATTGCAGAGCAGCAGGTTGATCCGTCCATCAGAGGTCTCTTTGAGGGAGTTCTGACAGGTAGTGAGGTGCAGGATAGCGCAAATGGGTATTTTTTGGATAATGGGTTGCTAGTGAGGAAGTGGGTGCCTTGTGGGGAACTTGGGGCAGGGGAACCAGTTTTCCAGGTGGTAATTCCAGCTAAATACAGAGATTTAGTTCTGAAACTCTCTCATGACCAGTCGGGGCATTTGGGGGTTAAGAAAACTTACCACCACATTTTGCAGTATTTCTTTTGGCCTAGGTTAAAGAAAGATGTTGCTGCATACATTAAAACATGTCAAATGACTGGTAAGCCAAATCAGGTCATTAAGCCTGCTCCATTACACCCCATACCTGCTATAGGACAGCCATTTGAGCACATCATAATAGATTGTGTTGGTCCTCTTCCTCCTTCTAGGTCAGGTGCCAAGTACCTATTAACTGTGATGTGCCAGGCGACCAGATATCCAGCTGCTTATCCTCTACGTTCAATAACTACTAGGGCTGTGATTAAGGCACTCTCCCAGTTCATCTCCATATTTGGAATTCCACGGGTTCTCCAGAGTGACCTTGGTTCCAACTTCTCCTCCCATCAGTTTGCTCAGGTTCTGAAGCAACTACAGGTGAAACACTCTCAATCCTCAGCGTACCATGCTGAAAGTCAGGGGGCGCTAGAGCGTTTCCACCAGACCCTGAAATCATTGTTAAGGGCATGTTGTACAGAGTTGGGCAAAGACTGGGAGGAGGGCTTGCCCTGGTTACTGCTGGCTGCTCGTGAGGTGGTGCAAGAAAGTATTGGATTTAGTCCTAATCAGTTAGTTTTTGGCCATTTAGTTCGTGGTCCACTTGCACAGCTTCACGACAACTTTACACCCCCTGACCCACCTAAAAATCTAATTGACTATGTCAATGGGTTCAGGCAGCGCTTGTATGTAGCTGGCACTTTGGCCAGAGAAAATCTGACTAAAGCTCAAGTTAAAATGAAACGATCCTATGATCAAAGGGCTGAACGCAGGGAGTTCAGTCCAGGCGATCAGGTGTTGGCTCTTTTGCCCATTATAACTTCTCCTTTTCAAGCTAAATTTTCAGGTCCACACACTGTTGTGGAGAAAATTTCAGATGAAAATTATGTCATTTCAACTCCCAACCGTCGTAAAGCTACTCAACTGTGTCATGTAAACCTGTTAAAACCTTATTATGGTCGGGACTCGGGCGAGGTTTTACCTGTGTCTTTGGCAGCCGGTGTTGGTCCTACCTTTCGGTCGGTGGCAGTGGCTGAGAGCGGGGATACCAACACATTTGACGAGACCTTGGTGTATGGCCGGTTGAAAAACACTGAGACTCTGAATAGTTTAGACAACCTTTTGGGTCATCTCCCCAGGCCTCAACGGTCAGAGTTGGCTGATTTAATTGCTAATTTTCCAGGTTTATTTGGTAATACACCGTCTCAAACACATCTCATCGAGCATGACATTGAATTGATTGATTCAAAACCCATTCTACAGCGTTTTTATCGTGTCTCTGCTGACAAACGCCGGGTGTTGGATGCAGAGGTCCGGTATATGCTGGAGAATGACATTGCAGAGCCATCATCATCTGGCTGGGCATCACCATGCATTCTAGTTCCAAAGCCTGACGGATCATTTCGGTTCTGTACAGACTTTAGGAAAGTTAATAATGTGACAAAACCAGATGCATTTCCATTGCCTAGAATGGATGACTGTATGGATGAGGTTGGATCTGCAAAATTTGTCAGCAAATTTGATTTGTTAAAAGGATACTGGCAGGTCCCATTGTCAAAGAGAGCTCGTGAGGTGGCATCCTTTATCACTCCATCCGGTCTCTATTCATATAAAGTCATGCCATTTGGTTTGCGAAATGCACCAGCGACATTTCAACGCCTTATGAATAGGGTTGTTGGTGGCCTTGAGGGCGTGGCTGTCTATTTAGATGATGTTGTCGTCTATAGTGACACCTGGCAGAGCCACATTGCCCGCATTCACTCTCTCTTTCAGCGTTTGGCTGATGCACGGTTAACAGTCAATCTTGCTAAATGTGAATTTGCTCGTGCTACGGTCACGTACCTTGGTCGTGTGGTCGGCCAGGGGGAGGTCCGTCCTGTGCACGCAAAAGTCGTTGCTATTGAGAGTTATCCAGCTCCCACTACGAAAAAGGAACTCATGAGGTTCCTGGGGATGATTGGGTATTATAGAAGTTTCTGTAAAAATTTCTCATCTGTTGTCTCTCCTCTAACTGATCTTCTTAAGGACAATGTGAAGTTTGTCTGGTCCTCCCGGTGTCAGCATGCGTTTCAAAATGCCAAAATCTTGTTGTGCTCTGCCCCAGTATTGGCAGCTCCTCGCATGGATCAACAATTTAAGTTGCAGGTCGATGCGAGTCATGTTGGGGCAGGTGCAGTATTGTTGCAGGCTGACAGTGGGGGGGTGGACAGGCCAGTCAGTTTCTTTTCTAAAAAGTTTAATAAGCATCAGCTTAATTATTCTGTCATTGAGAAAGAGGCTTTGGCACTGGTGTGGGCTTTGGTGCATTTCAGTGTGTATGTGGGGTCTGGCGTGCCTGTAATAGTTGACACAGATCACAATCCACTCACGTTCCTTAGTTCACTAAAATGTCCTAACCAAAGACTCATTAGGTGGTCTTTGCTGTTGCAGTCTTTTTCACTGGACATTAGGCACATAAAAGGGAAAGATAATGTGGTGGCGGATGCATTGTCTCGTGCTCCGGTTTAAATGTGTCCCTAATACTTTGTCCTTTGTTTTTTTTTTTAGATCCTGGCATTGTGGTCCCTGGTCTGTCCTGCTCCTTACAGCCCATATTGCTAGCTGAAACACCTGGATCCAGCTGTTGAGGGGGGAGGATAGCCCAGCGGGTGCAAGCCAGGCTTCTAAAGGGGTTGTTTAACACCAGTGTTTGAAATCTAAAATTTTGCTATGGGGAAATTTGTAATTTTAAAGTTAATGTTAAAATTGTTAAATATGAATGTACTTTCTTGAGTTTTGGGTTAATGGTCTTCTAATTTAAATTTATTCTAAATTGGGGAGCCGTGGATCCTCCTACAGGGACCACGACCTTAGGGGGGGAGGTGTGATGCCCCTATATAGATTACTCCTAATATGGAGCATGTCATGCAACTAACATTCCTAACATTCCAGGTAGTCCTGAAACTGGAGAACCTGCTGATTGAGGGTTGATTGCCTGCTTGTGCTCATTGGATTCACCTGGGCCCGGTGTCTCCACCCCTGAGTATATAAGCAGCCTGCACCTCAGTCTAAAAAGATCTCTAGGAGAGAACACCTTCCCTCAGCTCTCCATGTCTTTGTTTGTGTTCTAGTTCTTCTGTATTCTTTCCATCCACACACCCTGCACTACACTATGTTTCACTCATCCATCACTCACACACACTACTGACTTACTGACTCCACACTCCATAGGATCCTTATGGCTTTTTCTGTTGGTTATGGTACCTCAGTTGTTTTTGGTTAGCTTAATAAATATTATTTGTTTCACTTCCGTCTCTTGTCCCCTATTTTGCCATGACTTAGAGCCGGTCCTTTAAAAGAGTTAAAAGCAATCCTGTGAGCTCTAGTGTTTATATTATGAAGCTCAAGAATGAGATCAAATCATATTTAGGTAGAAACAACTCATTAACTGTATTTGGCCGTCAATCAATTTTTTTTTTTTATATTTTATTTTTCTATGTGCCACACCATAGTGGCATTCAGTATAACAATAACAAATAAAAAAACAACTAATATACATATATAGACATAAGACAGACACCAACCTCAACATATACACGAAAACTAAAAAAGAAATATTAAAAGGACATATCTAAACAACAAACACCAACAAAACAAAGAGAGGCCTAACATGCCTTTAAATACCTTCTTACCCTCCTGTTACCTCCCTCCCCTATACATCCCTTACACTTCACTATCTTTTATGTATTAGCCAAAGTTCCTATTTTCACAAATCCTTATTTCCATTCTTATTTCATAAACACAACTAGAGGGAGAGAGACGAGTAAACAAACAAGTACATGACAATTAGGGGTGGGCAAAAATATCGATATGGCAATATATCGCGATGAGGTAGAGGTTTATTTATTTATGGATTTATATCTATACTGACTGATCACTGTGCCTGTCCTTGGTTTTAGTTCCATCTTTCTTGTGTTTATTATCATTTGCCACATAATTAAAGCAACCTCATACTAAATTTAATGTTAATTTCATATGATGTAAATAATATGAAAAACATATACAAATAAGTTGTAACTTTAGCTTGTATAGTTATAATAAAACATTGTTTTGACTCAGTTTGTCCCATGAATTGTCACTATAATCTGATGAACGTGCAACTCAGATTTTAAGATCCATCACTATCATCGGATGTACATTTATACAACTTGGATTTTAAGATGTGTAATGCATTTTTACATTTTTCGGTGAACTATGTAGAATATAATAATCGGGATATCGCATAATCGGGATATCGCAATGTGTATCGTATCGTGGCTCAAGGATAGTGATGCGTATCGTATCGTGAGGTCCTTCCCAATACCCACCCCTAATGACAATACCTCCAAAGATAATAATAAAAAGTAAAAAAATAAAAATAAACAAATAAAAATAATAAAAATAAAAAAAAGTAAATAAAAAAAAAAAAAAAAACAAGTGCTCCCCGTTCAGTTGTTGACTCCTCCATATTATTATTATTATTATTATTATTATTATTATTATTATTATTATTATACTCCTCCATATCCGTCAAATAATCCATTGAGCGCCTCAGTATTAAGAGTAGTAAGCTTTTAGGTGCATTTAGATCTCTTCATGTGTCAATCCATTTTTAGCAGGTGAAAAGACCCATTTTCAGGGAGAAATCAGATTCTGGCAGGAAATCACTTTTTGGCAGAACACCGGTCCTCCCCCCACCACCAGGGTCCGGTACCTCAGCGTAGGGCTGGTCCGGGTCCACCAGCTGGTCCGGTTCTCCCCCCACCACCAACTGGTCCGGTTCTCCCCCCACCACCAGCTGGTCCCCACCCCCCCAGGGTTCGGTACCTCAGCGTAGGGCTGGTCCGGGTCCCCCCCCAGGGTTCGGTACCTCAGCGTAGGGCTGGTCCGGGTCCAGCCTCAGGTCCGGTTCTCCTCCCACCACCAGCTGGGCCACGGTGCTGCTCGGTCCCGGCTTCCCCCAGGCGTAGTTCTGCACGGCCGGGCTGAGCGGGAACACTGGGGGGTAAAGGTTCGGGGGTTCCGGTCAGAACCAGCACGGTTCTGGACCGGAGAATCATCAATAATAATCAATAATGAAGGTTTCAGCAGAACTCTCACCTCGAACTTCCTCCATGGCTGCAGACAGACGGCGGTGACGTCAGCGATGGAGCCACGCCCACACCCTGCAATCTGGCCCTGGTCACGTGACACGGGAGTGGGCGGGGCTTCCAGAGAGAGACAAATATCCTATTTCAAAAAATTACATACAAACGACTGTATAATATATAATATAATATAAATAATAATAATAATATAATATATAATAATATAATTATATATATATATATATATATATATATATATATATATATATATATATATATATATATATATATATATATATATATATATATTATAATATATATATATATATATATATATTATAATAATATAATTATAATAATAACAACAATAATAATAAAGATGAGTAAGTAAATAAAGAGAGAATAAAATAAATACATAAATAAATAAAACAGGACTCAGACCACTTATAAATAATATACCTTTACAACATTATACAATTATAAAGAATAAATCACGTAAACGACAGTTGCAGCTCGACAATAATTAGCAGAAAACATTATATTAATGTTTAATTGAATAAAAAGGGATTATTATTTTATTTTTATGCTAAAATAAGAAATAATCTCCCAACAAGTAACGGGTTGGTTTAAAATAAAAAACTTTATTAGCAAATCTTGCTATACAAACACCAACAGGGTTTACAATAGTGTGGAACAGTAACATACATGATGGAGTAAATTATAAAAATATCTAGTATGAATAAGAAGACATAATATAGATAATGAAGGTAACAGTCATAATAATAATAATAATAATAATAATAATAATAATAATAATAATAATAATAATAATAATAAAGATGAGTAAGTAAATAAAGAGAGAATAAAATAAATACATAAATAAATGAAACAGGAGAATAAAACAGGTATGAGGAATAGAATCAGATACATAGAAAACAATAAGGAAAGGTCAAGACAGTTATAAATAAAAGGTTAGTCAGAGGAAACAGGGAAACACTGTTCATAGTTGATTAAAAATATATTGCTTTTTTTGTTTTTTAACAAATAAAGAGATTTAATGAGAGAATTTAATTCTCGTAGAAAAGGGGCAGATTTAGGAATTTAGGAGTAGCACCAGCAAATTTTTGTTTGTGAATAAAGAATTTAGCGTAAATAATGTTAAAATTCAACAGGTGTTCAAGAGCACGATCTTTAGGACAATCAAAGTAACAAATATTAATGTTGAGTAAATAAACAGATTTAGCAGCATTGAAAAAATGAAACTCAAGATCACTCCAAAATGTTTTGGATGTCACAGTGAAAAAATAAATGCAGAGATGTTTCTGTTTCGTTGTTACAAAACGTACAGGAGTAAATTTAGCAGCGATACATTTGATACGGTGTATTGTGTAGAATTTTGAAGTGGACTTCTTTTTTTTTTTAAATTTTATTTATTCATTTCATTTTCAAAAATACAAAAGAGAGGCTTTTGATTAGTATACCGGGATTTATGAATAAACCATTTTGTCAAAAGTATAATAAGATTAATAATATAAAATTGTTTTTTTTTTACAGATGGATAGTCAATGAAGCCAAACAATATATGTTCAAAGCAAAGGGAGAAATGTGGATCAACACAAACGCAAATCAAATTACAGATGTTGTTCCATAATGTTGTAGTGAAAGAGCAACTCCAAAATAAATGAAAAACATCTTCATTGATGCGTCACAGAAACAACAGGCAGGATCTATGTCTTTTATGAAGCGTTGAAGAAAAACTTTACATGGGTAGACTGTGTGAATTATTTTAAAAGATACTTCTTTCATTTTATTTGTAATTAAGTATTTTGCAGGTAACGACCAAATCTTTTTCCAATCAAGATAGTTAACAAGGTTATTCCAATAAGAAACCACATATGGAATTGATACAACATCCTTCTGAAACAATGCACGTAAATGAGGATTATTATTACGTCTTGAGGAGAAACAAATCTTTCCAATATCCAATTTAGTCGGATCAAAAGACAAATTTAAATTTAAGTTCTGTCCCGTCGTACTTTTAAATAACATAACAACTCCAGTAGGGATTGCGTTTATAATGACATTAAATTCCATAACGGGGACAATAATGTTGAATTTCAAAAAAAATTCTTGATATGTCAAGAGTAAGACATTTGAATTAAACAGTTGACCAACCAAAAGAATGTTATTAGAAAACCAATGAGGGTAAAAAATGGATTTGTTTCTGTATATAATGTCTTTATTGTTCCATAAGTAGTATCTATGTGGAGAAAAATGATGTTTATAAATGAATGACCATGAGAAAAGCATCTGTTTATGAAAGTTGGATAATTTTGTAGGGAGTTTTTCGATGTTATAGTTACAAAATAAAAGGAAATTTAGGCCCCCCAATCTAGAAAAAATAAGATTTTGTATAAAGTTCCAAATTGAAAGTGTTTTTTTTAAGAATTGTTTAAGCCAATTAATTTTGAAAGTGTTATTCAAAGTATAAAAGTCTAAAAAAGTGGAGTGAAAGTGAAGGGGACTTCTTTTGCTTTGTTTTAGGGTCGTTTAAGGTTCTCGTTCCCACAGCCGCCGTCACGTGACGTCATCTGCTACGTCGAGGCGTGACGCGCCCGTCAGCGCCGCGGCTCCCAGCGCGCATGCGCCCTCAGCATCACCCAGGAAGTGGCAGCAGCAGCCAGAAGTTTGTTGATTGCGGACCGGAGCGGCTCTTTAACCTTCACTTTAACCCCCTGGAAGCCTCCAGAATGTCTGATTTCGAGAGCAACCCCTTCGCGGAGCCTTCGGCCCACAACCCGTTCAACGTAAGTCGCGTTCCGCTGCGGTTAAACACGTAAATCTGCCTGTAAAGTTTTGGGCGGATGTGGGGGGCGGGACTTAGCGCTCCGCGGCGGGACGCCATTGGCCGGAGCGCTGTGATTGACGGGTCGCCGGGCCAATCAGCGGGCTCCGCTGGAGAAGAGGGCGACTCCGGCTGAGAGTTCAGTTACAGGAAGTTAAACTGCAACTAACCAGGAATGATTGTCACACTAGGAGGATATTTCTTTAACCTCCTTTGTTGCTCAAGTTTATAATAACCGTCAGCTTTTAGAGGGAATATTGTGGGATGGATTTGCTGTAATCTGGTTCTCTGCAGAGGTTTTTAAGGAAGGATTCTCACAGAAACAGGATGTAATGATTCACTTCCAATGTTTGTTCAAGGCTCAGCTGAGCAGTCCTAGCAGGGTTAGGGTTAGGGAGGTTGGGGGGGTCAGGTCTGGGGGGTTAGGGTTACAGATTAATTCAGATTTTGATTTGATTTGATTTTTATTTGTCTCAAACATGCAGGTACATATAATATAAAAAAGAGCACATTACGATGCAGTGCAAGTTTGAGAAAGAGCTGAAGGAAGCGAAGCTTATCAAGTTCAGCCCCCCCTTACATCGCCACACAGCATACAATACAATTATATATAAAATACAATTACATAAACATAAACACATACATACATATATATATATATATATATATACATATATATATACATATATATATATATATATATATATATATATATATATATATATATATATATATATATATATATACATACATACATGCATATGCACATACATACACTACAATTCATAATCTATGAATCAATGCAATCTAAAAAAATAGAACATTTAACTTTAATATGAATGAATATAAATAAAACCCACATTATAAACATGATAATTAAATAAAATCCTGTCTAAAAAAATAAAATATAATTAGCTGTCCAGTTATTTGTAGCTGGCCAAGAGTGTCTGTTTATACTTATTTTGAAATTGTTTTGAGTTAATGCACATTTTCATGTCCTCATCAAGTTTGTTCCACAATTTTACACCACAAACAGATATGCACATACTTTTAGAGTTGAATGGATGGTAAGCTGTTTAAAATTACGATTCCCTCTTAAATTGTATGTTCCCTCTCTAACCACGAACATCATTTGGATGTTGTTTGGTAACAATTTATTCCAGACTTTAAACATAATCTGACCCGTTTTAATTTTAACTAAGTCCCAGAATTTTAAAATACCCGATTTTAAAAACAAAGGATTTGTATGAGCAAGGTACCCAGCATGATGAACAATCCTTATGACTCTTTTTTGTAAAGTGCAAATCTTTTGTAAAGTGCTTTTATATGTATTGCCCCATACTTCAACAGAATAGGACAGATATGGATCAATAAGTGCATAGTACAATATTTGAAGTGATTTCTGATCTAAAACATGTTTAGCTTTGCCCAGTATTCCAATACTTCTGGATAATTTAGAGCACTAATATTTTACATGAGGCTTCCTGCAGAGTTTATGATCAATTAAAACACCAAGAAACTTAATTTCATAAGCTCTTTCAATTTCCACATTTTCAATTTCCAGACATACCTTTTGCTTAATTTGATGATTTCCAAATATCATGAACTTAGTTTTATTCAGGTTTAATGATAATTTGTTTTCATCAAACCAACACTTTAGTTTTAGCAATTCACTTTTGACCATCAATTATAGTTGCTGCAAATCTCCCCCTGAGCATAAAATATTTGTGTCATCTTCAGATTCAGATTCACAAAACTTTATTTATCCCAGAGAGGCAATTGCAAGACAACTGAGCAGCAAGACGTTGAAAATATCAGATAGAATAAGAAATAAAATATACAGATAGATGGGACATGTCTCGTTATTTACAAAAAATATATAAATATAAGAATGTCAAAACATTTTTTTTTACAATAGAGTGACTGTAGTGGTATAAATAAAATATAAAGTGTCGACAGTGGATGTAAACAGTCTAACAGGAGTCCAAAGTATTCACATTCATTACTCAGGTAGAAGTATAGATACTAGAGTTTAAAAATACTCCTGTAGAAGTTGAAGTATCAACTCAAGTTTTTTACTCAAGTAAAAGTATAAAAGTACTGGTTTCAAAACTACTTAAAGTGTAAAAGTAAAAGTAATGTAAGGGGGAAAAAAGCCATTGAAAATGAATGCATCTTAGTATAATGTAAATATATTAAAGAAGCATATATGTGTACTATTGAGCATTAACATGTGTTAATATAAATATATTAAAGAAGCATATATGTGTACTATTGAGCATTAACATGTGTTAATATAAATATATTAAAGAAGCATATATGTGTACTATTGAGCATTAACATGTGTTAATATAAATATATTAAAGAAGCATATATGTGTACTATTGAGCATTAACATGTGTTTCAGAGAGCAGGAGATATGATGACTAGTTGCCTATAAGTATTGTAATGGTGCAAAAAGTCAAACTTCATGTTCATGTTATCATTTATCCTAACCTTTATTGGAATGTACATCCAAGTTTAGTTGCAGGAATCTGAGGGAACGGATGTAAGAACAAAACTGGACAAGAACATCTGAAACAACCACAACCAAATTCACTCTATCCGGATGGAGCAATTTAACTGGATAGTTTTTATTAAAGGCCCAAATGAAATAGAGTAACAATGCTGTTTTTAAAATGTAAGGAGTAAAAAGTACAGATAATTGTGTGAAAATGTAAGGAGTAAAAGTAAAAAGTCGTCTGATAAATAATTACTCCAGTGAATTATAGATAACCAAAATTTCTACTTAAGTAAGGTAACAAAGTATTTGTACTTTGTTACTTGACACCTCTGGTTACGACTAGGGGGGTCAGGGTTAGGATGGTCTGGGGGGGTTAAGCCTGAATTAACGCCCCGTTTACACATAGCCGGGTATTTACAAAAACGGATATTTCCCCCTCTACGTTTTGAAAAATTCCATCGTTTACACGAGATCGTTTTCAAAATCTCTTCGTTTACACGAATCCGCATAAATACGCTGTTAACGTCATGCCAGCCAATCAGAATCCTGGAAAAAACAACAAATGACACGTGTAACTTCCAGTTAAGGCTGATTTATGGTTCCGCGTTACACCAACGCAGAGCTACGGCGTAGGCTACGCGGCAACGCACACCGTACGGCGCATCGCCGCGTACCCTACGCCGTAGCTCTGCGTCGATTTAACGCGGGACCATAAATCAGGCTTTACTTCCAAGATGAACGAGAGTCTTTGGTTTGGAGTGACAGAGAAGTGGAGTTACTTTTAAGTGTGACGTTAGAATATAAAACAGGTAAAATACAAGAAAATATTGACGGTTACAAACTAATTGTAACCACAGGTGTCACTCATGATGCTGGTGACGTTTCTGTCTCATAATGTGACGTTCTGAAGAATAAATGTCCGTTTCTCTCCGTTTACAAGCAAACGTGAAGACGGAGGTTTGAAAAATCTCCACTTTGGCCGGAGTTTTCAGAAATGATCTTTTTTGGTGACTTTGAGCTCCGTTTTCGTGGCATGAAAACACCACCTTTTTGGCTCCGTGTAAACGGGGCCTAAGGTTCTGCGTTAAACCAACACAGAGCCTGCGCCGTTGCCGTGTGAACTTTGTGAACCTTCAGACTTCTCCGTCACTCCATTTCTCTGCGGTGCTAAACCCCCCAGAACACTAGGTGATACTTTGTTTAGCTTTCGGCTTTTTCCGGTCACAGTGAATCAAAGAGATGAGGACAACTATTGTGCAAACAAAAAAAAAAAAAAAAAATCCCACACACGGAGAAAAGAGGCTGAAAGTTCACGAGTGCTTCACGAACCAGGCCCGGAAATGCGTTGCCACCAAGAGAACCAATCACAGCCTCTCGGTCTGTGTTGGGTCGTAGTTACATTTTTGGGAGGTGCTAGCAGGCTACGGTGTAGCTACGGAGAGCCTAGCGTAGCCGCGTACCCTACGGAGTAGGTTTAATGCAGAACCAGAATTCAGGCTTTAGGGCCACTCACAGCCGTCCTGCTGCTGCAGGGTCAGGGTTAGGGGGGTCAGGGGGGGTCAGGTCTGGGGGGTCAGGTCTGGGGGGTCAGGGGGGGTTTAGGGTTATGGGGGTCAGGTCTGGGGGGTCTGGGGGGTTTAGAAAACAAATATGTCTGGAGCTGCAAAAAATGAAAAGTCTTGTATCAGCCTTAGAATAAAGAAACACATGCTGCATGTTTCTATATTAGTTATGTCGAGATTAATGTTGAAGTACAATCTCGAGAAAAAAGTCGAAATCTCAAGAAAAAAGTCGAAATGTCGAGAAAAAAGTCGAATTGTTGAAAAAAAGTCAAATTGTTGAGAAAGTCGAAATGTTGAGAAAAAAGTTTAAATTTCGTGAAAAAGTCGAAATGTCGAGAAAAAAGTCGAAATGTTGAGATTAATGTTGAAGTACAATCTCGAGAAAAAACTCGAAATCTCAAGAAAAAAGTCGAAATGTCGAGAAAAAAGTCGAAATGTCGAGAAAAGAGTCAAAATTTTGAGAGAAAAGTCGAAATGTCGAGATTAAAAAGGAAAGGAGAAAGGAAGAAAAAAACAGGAAAAAAAGAAGAAAAAAGGAAAATAAGAAAAAGGTAAAAAGAAGGAAAAAAAGAAAAAAAAAAGGTCAAACATTTTTGAAAAAGCTCCAGGTTTAGGGTTAGGGGGTCAGGTCTGGGGGAGTTAGGAAGGTCTGGGGTGGTCAGGGCCACTCACAGCCGTCCTGCTGCTGCAGGGTTAGGGTCTGGGGGGTTTAGGGCCGCACTTCTCTGACCAGGAGCTCAGAGGTCGTTCAGGTCACATTCATTCACTTTATTTGTTTCTACTTTTTAACAAAATGTTTTACAAAAAATGTTTCAGAGGATTAAAACTGAAACAGAAAAAAGAGAAAGAAGCAACATTTCCTGCCCCCCCCCCCCCCTCCCGTGAGGTCAGGTGACCTGCCACCGCGATGGCTCCCTGCTGTTTGTTTGATGGGCGGGAACCAGGATGAGCAAACAGCAAAATATTTAAAAAAAAAATTAGATGGCATCAACTCAAACTCCAAGATAACTGCCCAACAAAATAAACTAATGATATGAATAAAAATGAAATCAGAAAAATAACATTTATTCATGTTCAGAATTTTTTTCAAGGCCAAAGGGAGTGATGAGGATGAAGATCTGCTCGCGGCTCTGCAGCCGCAGGTTGCATATCCTGATCTAGACCTCTAATCCAGTATTTCACATCCAGGATTTGTGAAGAATTTAACCTTCATCCTAGGGCTGGGCGATATGGACCAAAAGTCATATCTCGATATTTTCTAGCTAAATGGCGATACTCGATATATATCTCGATATTTTTTCTGTGCCTTAATTGGGGTTTCCCCCAAAGCATTATAGCATAGCATCTCTGTTAGCATCTCTGTTAGCTTCATTTTTTTCTGATCAAACCCTTAAAAAAACAGTCAGTTTTAATACAAAGCCTCGGGCCAAATGTCACACAGGTTCCTTTATTAACAGAGGTCTGCACAATATCAAAATGTATAAAACAAATGAAATAAAAATAAACTGCCTGCATATATAGAATAAAAATGCTTCTTGAATAAAATAAAACAAATATCCCTTTCCTGCATAACAATTAAATTAAAATACACTGTAATTAATACAATGTAGACAGTAACAGGCAGACTTTTCCACTGAGGTTGACAGTTGTGCAAATAACAAAACATTTGTGCAAATCTCAAATAAAACATTCAAGTCAATTTGTCACAAAATGAGCTATATCAAAATCATTAAAAAAAAATGTAAAAAAAAAAAAAAAAAAAATTATTTTTTTTTGAAATCGATATAAACGATATTGTCTCGTACCATATCGTGTTTGAAAATATATCGATATATATTAAAATCTCGATATATCGCCCAGCCCTACTTCATCCCAATCCTGAATCTTCTATGTCCCGTGAGCTCTGGTGAGCATCTTGTTAATCCCTCTGCTCCCTGCTCACTCTGTCGGCCGTGTTACCGTGGCGACATTCAACTTTAATGTTTTCATACCTTTAAACATATTTAAAGGCAAAAACATGGCACCAGTTATTCTGGTGTCCAACAAAACATTCCTTTTTTTGGGCATAAACAAAAAAATATCAAAAGTTGTAATGATGAAAAGAAAAAAAATCGATCTTTAAGGTGCTGACACACCAACCCGACTTCCCCCGCTCTCTGCCGACTGCAGTGTCGGCTCTGTCGGGCTCACTAGACACACCGCAGATACGACACCCGACGGCGAACTAGCACGTACGTTCTGCGCATGTGTGAGAGGTAATTCCCCTCCAGACCAGCAGGCAGCGGTAGTCTGTATTCAGGGGCTCAAGGAGGGGGACAGCGCTTTTTTTTTTCAAAGCTTTATTGAGAAAACACAAGTGAAATACAAAACAGACGGCACACCTGCAGCTCTGTGGAGAATTAAAATAGATGGCTGGCTGAAATAAATCATTTAGGAAGATAAATGTTGGTTTAATAGATGAAATCTAACAGTTGTAGCTACGCCTGTTAAGAAATTTGCTCCGAAAATTTCGGGATTTTCTGCCTGCCGGCTCCGGAGCTGATTTATGGTTCCGCGTTAAATCAACGCAGAGCCTACGCCGTAGGGTACGGCGTACGGCGCGCGTCGCCGCGTAACCTACGCCGTAGGCTCTGCGTTGGTGTAACGCAGAACCATAAATCAGCCTTTATTCTGGCACGGTTTGAAAAAGACAAGCGAGTGATTATATACATTCACTGAGGGAATATTATGAAAGTAAAATATTTATTTCTCGCTACAAATGTAATCAAAACGCATTTTTATGCAGAAACTAACTTAAAATATTGATTTTATTCATAAGAAATGTCCACCATGTTTTTTTTTTAATTCAGTCCGCAAATGACGACGAAAAGCATTCTGGGAAATTCTGGGAACAGCCAATCACAGAGCGGCCGACGCCGATTCGACATGTCGAATCGGCTGAAAAGCTTGACGGGCGGCGACCTGTGGCGACGTGCGGGACACACCAGGGAAACTAGCCTGACAGACGCACCGACGCTCAACGACGGCCGACAGTCGGCTTGGTGTGTCAGGGCCTTTAGACATATGTGACGACCCTCTTTACCTTCCTGCCTTGTGGCTGGTCTTCCCCCTTGCAGGTGGGAGGAGCTGAGGGTCATCAGAGAAGTGGCAGCACCTGTGCTCAATGAGCCTTTAAAAAGCTCTGGCTGCTCACTTCTCCCCTCTCTCTCATCCCTGAAGCAGCATTTTGTTTGTGGTTTGGTTTTGCTTTAGTTTTACACCTTACACCCACATTGTTTCCCGCATGCACTCACTTACACCACTGATCTACTGACTACACACGCCATACTTAATTAAGGTTCTTCTTTTAGCTTTATTATTTGGTATTATTTAATAAAAACCATGTTTAATTGACTTTCCTTGTGTTGCGTCTCCCTCTTTGTCATGGCCGTGCAGCCCGGTTCGTGACACATACCAATCGATTTTTAGGAATTAATACGAGAATCAATTTAGAAACGGAAAATCGATTTTATTTTCTTTTTAACACAGGCCTAGTTTTTTGTGAAGGATGAGGAGGTTTGTAGTTTTTTGTGAAGGATGAGGAGGTTTGTTGTAGTTTTTTGTGAAGGATGAGGAGGTTTGTTGTTGTTTTGTGAAGGATGAGCAGGTTTGTTGTTGTTTAGTGAAGGATGAGCAGGTTTGTTGTTGTTTTGTGAAGGATGAGGAGGTTTGTTGTTGTTTTGTGAAGGATGAGGAGGTTTGTAGTTTTTTGTGAAGGATGAGCAGGTTTGTTGTTGTTTTGTGAAGGATGAGGAGGTTTGTAGTTTTTAGTGAAGGATGAGGAGGTTTGTTGTTGTTTTGTGAAGGATGAGGAGGTTTGTAGTTTTTAGTGAAGGATGAGGAGGTTTGTAGTTTTTAGTGAAGGATGAGGAGGTTTGTAGTAGGGCTGAACGATATACCATTATCGTATCTATATCGAGATATGAACATTCAAGACATTAATAACGGAAAAGCAACGATATAAACGATATATTTCCATAAACACTACTTTTAAGATTGCCCTTGAACGCACCACTACGGCCAGCCAACCACAAAGCTTATTTCATGCTTGCTGTTGATCGACAGCTGAAGCCAACCAATGACAAACATAGCAGGGTGGGCGGGAGGGAGGGAGACGTGAGGCGCACACAGCCACACACAGGAGAGCGGAGAAGAGCGGAGAAATCCAAACGGAAGAAAGGAGACATGAGTGCGGAGGATAATGCTGCCGGTGGCGGTGCAGAATCTAATTTTGTGCCAAAACATAAATCATCCTCCATTATTTGGAGGTATTTTGGATTTAAAAAGGATGATGTCGACCAGAGCGAGGTGTTGTGCAAGTCGTGCTTGGTGAAAATTGCGACGTGTATTTCGCAGCCATCCGTTTTTTTTTTTTTTAAATTACAAAATAAAAATAGAGTAATAAACCAAAATAATCCGTTCCCCATCTTTTGTTTTGATAATAAAAAATTCATTGATGTGTTTGAAAATCGAAATTGGGAATTAAAACAGCGAGTGGAAAACTCTTTTCTCTATTTCCTATTCGTTGGAGGATACTGAAAAACAAGGATTGGACAAATGGGGGGATTGCACATGCGCAGTAATAAATTAAGAAAGTTGTTTCTGGTTCTTTTGTTGATCAGATTGAAAGTTAACATTTTTAGATATTTAATTGTTGAAACAGAAAATAAATCAAATATGAAACCTGGGAATGAAACATGAGTTTAATCTGTAATCTGTCTTCACTTCGACATGAAACTGCAGTGATGTTGTGACAGTCCGTTCAGCTGCAGCGTCCAATCAATACCATGTACTGAACTCCAACTCTAACTGCATTGGTTATTTATCGTTAAAGCGGAGCTACAGTAAAATATTTTGATTATTATTTATTATTGAGTGACTTTATGTTAATGTTGATGACTGGCAGTGAGTTCTAATCAATAAAACTGCACTGTTTTGATTTCTGATGTTTTTATTTTTCTGAAAAATGCTTGGTTTTCACCGAACCGAAGTCATATCGTATCGTATCGATATCGAGATATCTGGCATAAATATCGAGATATGAAATTTTGTCCATATCGTTCAGCCCTAGTTTGTAGTTGTTTTGTGAAGGATGAGGAGGTTTGTTGTTGTTTTGTGAAGGATGAGGAGGTTTGTAGTTTTTAGTGAAGGATGAGGAGGTTTGTAGTTTTTAGTGAAGGATGAGGAGGTTTGTTGTTGTTTTGTGAAGGATGAGGAGGTTTGTTGTTGTTTTGTGAAGGATGAGCAGGTTTGTTGTTGTTTTGTGAAGGATGAGCAGGTTTGTTGTTGTTTTGTGAAGGATGAGGAGGTTTGTAGTTTTTAGTGAAGGATGAGGAGGTTTGTAGTTTTTAGTGAAGGATGAGGAGGTTTGTAGTTTTTAGTGAAGGATGAGCAGGTTTGTTGTTGTTTTGTGAAGGATGAGGAGGTTTGTAGTTTTTTGTGAAGGATGAGGAGGTTTGTTGTTGTTTAGTGAAGGATGAGGAGGTTTGTTGTTGTTTAGTGAAGGATGAGGAGGTTTGTTGTTGTTTAGTGAAGGATGAGGAGGTTTGTTGTTGTTTTTAGTGAAGGATGAGCAGGTTTGTTGTTGTTTTGTGAAGGATGAGGAGGTTTGTAGTTTTTAGTGAAGGATGAGGAGGTTTGTTGTTGTTTTTTAGTGAAGGATGAGGAGGTTTGTTGTTGTTTTTTAGTGAAGGATGAGGAGGTTTGTAGTTTTTAGTGAAGGATGAGCAGGTTTGTTGTTGTTTTTTAGTGAAGGATGAGGAGGTTTGTTGTTGTTTTTTAGTGAAGGATGAGGAGGTTTGTTGTTGTTTTTCAGTGAAGGATGAGGAGGTTTGTTGTTTTTTAGTGAAGGATGAGGAGGTTTGTTGTTGTTTTTTAGTGAAGGATGAGGAGGTTTGTTGTTGTTTTTCAGTGAAGGATGAGGAGGTTT